>NW_026610543.1:0-145000 GCF_029499605.1 Hyla sarda
CTGATAACCAGCGGGAATCTGGGACCCCCCCCCCCGAGGGAACTATACTGATAACCAGCGGGAATCTGGGATCCCCCCCCCCCCCCGAGGGGAACTATACTGATAACCAGCGGGAATCTGGGACCCCCCCCCGAGGGGAACTATACTGATAACCCAGCGGGAATCTGGGACCCCCCCCCCGAGGGGAACTATACTGATAACCATCGGGAATCTGGGACCCCCCCCCCGAGGGGAACTATACTGATAACCAGCGGGAATCTGGGACCCCCCCCCGAGGGGAACTATACTGATAACCAGCGGGAATCTGGACCCCCCCCCCGAGGGGAACTATACTGATAACCATCGGGAATCTGGGACCCCCCCCCGAGGGGAACTATACTGATAACCAGCGGGAATCTGGGGACCCCCCCCCCCCCCCCCGAGGGGAACTATACTGATAACCCGCGGGAATCTGGGACCCCCCCCGAGGGGAACTATACTGATAACCTGCGGGAATCTGGGAACACCCCCCCCCCCCCCCGAGGGGAACTATACTAACAACCATTGGGAATCTGGAACCCCCCCCCCAAGGGGAACTATACTGATAACCAGCAGGAATCTAGGACCCCCCCGAGGGGAACTATACTGATAACCAGCGGGAATCTGGGACCCCCCCCCCCCCGAGGGGAACTATACTGATAACCAGCGGGAATCTGGAACCCCCCCCCCCCGAGGGGAACTATACTGAAACCAGCGAGAATCTGGGACCCCCCCCCCCCGAGGGGAACTATACTGATAACCAGCGGGAATCTGGGACCCCCCCCCCGAGGGGAACTATACTGATAACCAGCGGGAATCTGGGACCCCCCCCCGCCCCTGAGGGGAACTATACTGATAACCAGCGGGAATCTGGGACCCCCCCCCCCGAGGGGAGCTATACTAATAACCAGAGGGAATCTGGGACCCCCCCCCCCCTCCCAGGGGAACTATACTGATAACCAGCGGGAATCTGGGACCCCCCCCCCCCCCCGGGGGGAACTATACTGATAACCAGCGGCAATCTGGGACCCCCCTGAGGGGAACTATACTGATAACCAGCGGGAATCTGGGACCCCCCCGAGGGAAACTATACTGATAACCAGTGGGAATCTGGGACACCCCCCCCCCCCCTCGAGGGGAACTATACTGATAACCAGCCGGAATCTGGGACCCCCCCGAGGGGAACTATACTGATAACCAGCGGGAATCTTGGACCCCCCCCGAGGGGAACTATACTAATAACCAGCGGGAATCTTGGACCCCCCCCCGAGGGGAACTATACTGATAACCAGCGGCAATCTGGGACCCCCCCCCCCCGAGGGAACTATACTGATAACCAGCGGGAATCTGGGACCCCCCCCCAAGGGGAACTGTATTAATAACCAGCAGAATCTGGGACCCCTCCCCCCCCCCGGTATTACCACAGAGCATACCCCAGTGATATCCCCAGTGTCAGCCGCCGGTATTACCACAGAGCATACCCCAGTGATATCCCCAATGTCAGCCGCCGGTATTACCACAGAGCATACCCCAGTGATATCCCCAGTGTCAGACGCAGTTATTACCACAGAGCATACCCCAGTGATATCCCCAGTGTCAGACGCAGTTATTACCACAGAGCATACCCCAGTGATATCCCCAGTGTCAGCCGCCGGTATTACCACAGAGCATACCCCAGTGATATCCCCAGTGTCAGCTGCCGGTATTACCACAGAGCATACCCCAGTGATATCCCCAGTGTCAGCTGCCGGTATTACCACAGAGCATACCCCAGTGATATCCCCAGTGTCAGACGCAGTTATTACCACAGAGCATACCCCAGTGATATCCCCAGTGTCAGCTGCCGGTATTACCACAGAGCATACCCCAGTGATATCCCCAGTGTCTGCTGCCGGTATTACCACAGAGCATACCCCAGTGATATCCCAAGTGTCTGCCGCCGGTATTACCACAGAGCATACCCCAGTGATATCCCCAGTGTCAGCTGCCGGTATTACCACAGAGCATACCCCAGTGATATCCCCAGTGTCTGCCGCCGGTATTACCACAGAGCATACCCCAGTGATATCCCAAGTGTCAGCTGCCGGTATTACCACAGAGCATACCCCAGTGATATCCCCAGTGTCAGCTGCCGGTATTACCACAGAGCATACCCCAGTGATATCCCCAGTGTCAGCTGCCGGTATTACCACAGAGCATACCCCAGTGATATCCCCAGTGTCTGCTGCCGGTATTACCACAGAGCATACCCCAGTGATATCCCAAGTGTCTGCCGCCGGTATTACCACAGAGCATACCCCAGTGATATCCCCAGTGTCTGCCGCCGGTATTACCACAGAGCATATCCCAGGGATATCCCCAGTGTCAGACGCAGTTATTATGACAGACAGGGTCACCTCGGCAGCTCACATGAAGTTGTGGGTAAAATTGTCTATTAAATCATATATGTAAATAAGTAAATCAGGAACCGCTGTAAAGTATAATGGATGGCAGCGGGATCCCCTAATGGCAGCAGACCCCCTAATGACAGCAGACCCCCTAATGACAGCAGACCCCGTAATGGCAGCAGGACCCCCTAATGGCAGCAGGACCCCCTAATGGCAGCTGGACCCCCTAATGACAGCGGGACCCCCTAATGACAGCAGACCCCCTAATGGCAGCGGATCCCCTAATGGCAGCGGGACCCCCTAATGACAGCAGACCCCCTAATGACAGCGGACCCTCAAATGGCAGCGGATCCCCTAATGGCAGCATGACCCCCTAATGGCTGCAAATCAGCTGAATTGAAGAACATTACAAAGGGAGCGGCCTCCAGATCCCCCCGATCTCACCCCGATCAGCATGTTTCTCCAGCACATCCCGCACACCCCCGGAGACCACGTCTTGTCACTTTGTGGTGACGTCTAAACACAAATGTAACGTAGAGAACATTTCTCCAAGGCTCCGCCCTCCTGTTTGGCTTTTTAGGTTTGGTTGTCTCCATAGTTTGAGCCCTGGAGCTGATCATACTGATTGGGTGACTGATTCCATTGTAGATCCTGGGCCCTTCTGTTGGGGCCCTTCCTTATTCTGTGTTGTCCTATCAGTCGTCTTGATTGTGCTGTGGACTTCTACATTATTCCAATATTTCGGTACAACCTCCTGTTATCTCGCTGCTCCTCAGGGCCATATGGCCAACATGACAAAAATGGCAGAGAAATGTTCAGAACTTTTAGGGTTGTTTTTCTGCTTCTGAACTGACTCCTAAAATCTGAAGTTCTTTGTCCCATCCTGAAATTATTTCCCCCTAAGTCATTTGTACATGTGACATATGGGCTCGTTGCACAGTGTGGTGGTGGAGGAGGATGATGGGGGATCCTCGGGGGTTGGCACTAAGACATTGTGCCCGCTGTACAGTGCGGAGGAGGAGCATGGGTGATCCTCGGGGGTTGGCACTAAGATATTGTGCCCGCCGTACAGTGTGGTGGAGATGGATGGGGGGATCCTCGGGGGTTGGCACTAAGACATTGTGCTCGCTGTACAGTGTGGTGGAGGAGGAGGATGGGGGATCCTCAGGTGTTGGCACTAAGACATTGTGCCCGCTGTACAGTGTGGTGGAGGAGGATGGGGGGTCCTCAGGGGTTGGCACTAAGACATTGTGCCCCCTGTACAGTGTGGTGGAGGAGGAGGAGGATGGGGGATCCTCAGGGGTTGGCACTAAGACATTGTGCCCGCTGTACAGTGTGGTGGAGGAGGAGGAGGATGGGGGATCCTCAGGGGTTGGCACTAAGACATTGTGCTCGCTGTACAGTGCAGAGGAGGAGGAGGATGGGGGATTCTCAGGGGTTGGCACTAAACATTGTGCCCGCTGTACAGTGCGGAGGAGGATGGGGGATCCTTGGGGGTTGGCATTAAGACATTGTGCCCGCTGTACAGTGCGGGGGAGGAGGATGAGGGATCTTCGGGGGTTGGCATTAAGACATTGTGCCCGCTGTACAGTGCAGAGGAGGATGGGGGATCCTGAGGGGTTGGCACTAAACATTGTGCCCGCTGTACAGTGCAGGGGAGGAGGATGGGGGATCCTCAGGGGTTGGCATTAAGACATTGTGCCAGCTGTACAGTGCAGGGGAGGAGGATGGGGGATCCTCAGGGGTTGGCATTAAGACATTGTGCCCGCTGTACAGTGTGGTGGAGGAGGATGGTGATCCTCGGGGGTTGGCATTAAGACATTGTGCCCGCTGTACAGTGTGGTGGAGGAGGATGGGTGATCCTCGGGGGTTGGCACGAAGACATTGTGCCTGCTGTACAGTGTGGTGGAGGAGGATGGGTGATCCTCAGGGGTTGGCATTAAGACATTGTGCCTGCTGTACAGTGTGGTGGAGAAGGATGGGTGATCTTCAGGGGTTAGCATTAAGACATTGTGCCTGCTGTACAGGGGAGGAGGATGGGGGATCCTCAGGGGTTGGCATTAAGACATTGTGCCTGCTGTACAGTGCAGGGGAGGAGGATGGGGGATCCTCGGGGGTTGACATTAAGACATTGTGTCGGCTGTACAGTGCTGGGGAGGAGGATGGGGGATCCTCGGGGGTTGGCACGAATACATTGTGCTCACTGTACACTGCAGTGGAGGAGGATGGGGGATCCTCGGGGGTTGACATTAAGACATTGTGCCGGCTGTACAGTGCTGGGGAGGAGGATGGGGGATCCTCGGGGGTTGGCACGAATACATTGTGCTCACTGTACACTGCAGTGGAGGAGGATGGGGGATCCTCGGGGGTTGGCACGAATACATTGTGCTCGCTGTACAGTGTGGTGGTGGTGGTGGTGGAGGAGGAGAATGGGGGATCCTCGGGGGTTGGCACGAATACATTGTGCCTGCTGTACAGTGTGGTGGAGGAGGATGGGGGATCCTCGGGGGTTGGCCCAAGCGCCTTAGGTTCAGTGGAAAGAAATTTTAATGCTTCAGCACCAAGACACTATGGACGATTGTCACCTCCTAGAGTTTTTGGATTTAGCCTGTTTGGTGCCCCGGTGCACATACAATGTCCAAAGAGACGGAGACTGGGGTGGAAGAACATGACCAGCCGCCTCCTTTTCTTCTGTCTCCTCAGTTCTCACCTCCTCAGCCTCCTGTTCTTCTGTCTTCTCAACTTCGTTGTCCTTTTCATCAGCCTCCTGCTCTTCGGTCTCCTCAGCTCCCTCCTCCTCCTCATCCTCCTGTTCTTCTGTCTCCTCAGCTCCCTCCTCCTCCTCAGCCTCCTGTTCTTCTGTCTCCTCAGCTCCCTCCTCCTCCTCAGCCTCCTGCTCTTCGGTCTCCTCAGCTCCCTCCTCCTCAGCCTCCTGTTCTTCTGTCTCCCCAGTTCCCTCCTCCTCAGCCTCCTGTTCTTCTGTCTCCTCAGCTCCCTCCTCCTCCTCATCCTCCTGTTCTTCTGTCTCCTCAGCTCCCTCCTCCTCCTCAGCCTCCTGTTCTTCTGTCTCCTCAGCTCCCTCCTCCTCCTCAGCCTCCTGCTCTTTGGTCTCCTCAGCTCCCTCCTCCTCAGCCTCCTGTTCTTCTGTCTCCCCAGTTCCCTCCTCCTCAGCCTCCTGTTCTTCTGTCTCCTCAGCTCCCTCCTCCTCCTCCTCAGCCTCCTGTTCTTCTGTCTCCTCAGCTCCCTCCTCCTCCTCCTCAGCCTCCTGTTCTTCTGTTTCCTTAGCTCCCTCCTCCTCCTCAGCTTCCTGTTCTTCTGTATCCTCAGCTCCCTCCTCCTCTTCAGCCTCCTGTTCTTCTGTCTCCCCAGCTCCCTCTTCCTCCTCAGCCTCCTGTTCTTCTGTCTCCCCAGTTCCCTCCTCCTCATCCTCAGCCTCCTGTTCTTCTGTCTCCCCAGTTCCCTCCTCCTCCTCAGCCTCCTGTTCTTCTGTCTCCCCAGCTCCCTCCTCCTCCTCCTCAGCCTCCTGTTCTTCTGTCTCCTCAGCTCCCTCCTCCTCTTCCTCCTCCTCAGCCTCCTGCTTTTCTGTCTCCTCAGCTCTCTCCTCCTCCTCAGCCTCCTGTTCTTCTGTTTCCTTAGCTCCCTCCTCCTCCTCAGCCTCCTGTTCTTCTGTCTCCTCAGCTCCCTCTTCCTCCTCAGCCTCTTGTTCTTCTGTATCCTCAGCTCCCTCTTCCTCCTCAGCCTCCTGTTCTTCTGTCTCCTGAGCTCCCTCCTCCTCCTCAGCCTCCTGTTCTTCTGTCTCCTCAGCTCCCTCCTCCTCCTCAGCCTCCTGCTCTTTGGTATCCTCAGCTCCCTTTTCATCCTCAGCTTCCTGCTCTTTGGTCTCCTCAGCTCCCTCCTCCTCAGCCTCCTGTTTTTCTGTCTCCTCAGCTCCCTCCTCCTCCTCAGCCTCCTGTTCTTCTGTCTCCTCAGCTCCCTCCTCCTCCTCAGCCTCCTGTTCTTCTGTCTCCTCAGCTCACTCTTCCTCCTCAGCCTCCTGTTCTTCTGTCTCCTCAGCTCCCTCCTCCTCCTCCTCAGCCTCCTGTTCTTCTGTCTCCTCAGCTCCCTCCTCAGCCTTCTGTTCTTCTGTCTCCTCAGCTCCCTCCTCCTCCTCCTCAGCCTCCTGTTCTTCTGTCTCCCCAGCTCCCTCCTCCTCCTTAGCCTCCTGTTCTTCTGTCTCCTCAGCCCCCTCCTCATCCTCAGCCTCCTGTTCTTCTCTCTCCTCAGCTCCCTCTTCCTCCTCAGCCTCCTTTTCTTCTGTCTCCTCATCTTCCTTCTCCTCCTCAGCCTCCTGTTCTTCTGTCTCCTCAGCTCCCTTCTCCTCCTCATCCTCCTGTTATTCTGTCTCCTCAGCTCCCTGCTCCTCCTCAGCCTCCTGTTCTTCTGTCTCCTCAGCTCCCTCCTCCTCCTCAGCCTCCTGTTCTTCTGTCTCCTCAGCTCCCTCCTCCTCCTCAGCCTCCTGTTCTTCTGTCTCCTCATCTCCCTTCTCCTCCTCAGCCTCCTGTTCTTCTGTCTCCTCAGCTCCCTCCTCCTCAGCCTCCTGTTCTTCTGTCTCCTCAGCTCCCTCCTCAGCCTCCTGTTCTTCTGTCTCCTCAGCTCCCTGCTCCTCCTCAGCCTCCTGTTCTTCTGTCTCCTCAGCTCCCTGCTCCTCCTCAGCCTCCTGCTCTTCTGTCTCCTCAGCTCCCTCCTCCTCCTCGCCTCCTGTTCTTCTGTCTCCTCAGCTCCCTCCTCCTCAGCCTCCTGTTCTTCTGTCTCCTCAGCTCCCTCCTCAGCCTCCTGTTCTTCTGTCTCCTCAGCTCCCTCCTCCTCCTCCTCAGCCTCCTGTCCTTCTGTCTCCTCAGCACCCTCCTTCTCCTCCTCAGCCTCCTGTTCTTCTGTCTCCTCAGCTCTCTCCTCCTCCTCAGCCTCCTGTTCTTCTGTCTCCTCAGCTCCCTCCTCCTCCTCAGCCTCCTGTTCTTCTGTCTCCTCAGCTCCCTCTTCCTCCTCAGCCTCCTGTTCTTCTGTCTCCTCAGCTCCCTCTTCCTCCTCAGCCTCCTGTTCTTCTGTCTCCTCAACTCCCTCCTCCTCCTCAGCCTCCTGTTCTTCTCTCTCCTCAGCTCCCTCCTCCTCCTCCTTAGCCTCCTGTTCTTCTGTCTCCTCAGCTCCCTCCTCCTCAGCCTCCTGTTTTTCTGTCTCCTCAGCTCCCTCCTCCTCCTCAGCCTCCTGTTCTTCTCTCTCCTCAGCTCCCTCCTCCTCCTTAGCCTCCTGTTCTTCTGTCTCCTCAGCTCCCTCCTCCTCCTCCTCAGCCTCCTGTTCTTCTGTCTCCTCAGCTCCCTCCTCCTCCTCAGCCTCCTGTTCTTCTGTCTCCTCAGCTCCCTCCTCCTCCTCAGCCTCCTGTTTTTCTGTCTCCTCAGCTCCCTCCTCCTCCTCAGCCTCCTGTTCTTCTCTCTCCTCAGCTCCCTCCTCCTCCTCAGCCTCCTGTTCTTCTGTCTCCTCAGCTCCCTCCTCCTCCTCAGCCTCCTGTTCTTCTGTCTCCTCAGCTCCCTCCTCCTCCTCAGCCTCCTGTTCTTCTGTCTCCTCAGCTCCCTCCTCCTCCTCCTCAGCCTCCTGTTCTTCTGTGTCCTCAGCTCCCTCCTCCTCCATCTTGCAGTTGTTCTTCGGTTGCTCCTGGACCTTCTCTGACTTCTTCCATCTTTCTCCTGTTTTTCTCTGCTTCGCTCTCTTAGCGCTGATGAGGATTCTTGCCAGAAGTTTGTTCCATTTATCGGGGTGAGTAAAATAGAAAAGCGTTTCCTCTGGAGCCTGTGACATCTGCGGATTATGGGGTGAGGGTAATGGGGAACAGGTTGTGAGGTGAGGGTGGTGGGGTGAGGGTTGTGTGCGGGTGGTGGGGTGCGGGTGATGGGATGGGGTGCAGGTTGTCGGGTGATGGGATGTGAGCTGTGTGGTGCGGGTTGTGGGGTGAAGGTGGTGGGGTGTGGGTTGGGGGGTGCGGTGTGCGGTGTGCGGTTTGTGGGGTATGGGTTGTGGAGGATGGGGTACGGGTGATCGGGTGCTGGGGTGAGGGTGATGGAATGCGTGTTGTGGGGTGTGGGTGATGGGGTGAGGGTTGTAGAGTGCGGATTGTGTTGTGTGGGGTGCGGGTTGTGGGGTACGGGTTGTGGTGTGAGGGTTGTGTGGTGTGGGTTATGGGGTGCAGGTTGTGTTGTGTGGGTGATGGGGTGCGGCTTGTGGGGTGATGGGGTGTGGGATGCGGGTGCTGGAGTGAAGGTTGTGTGGGTGAGGGTTGTGGGTGATGGGGTGCAAGTTGTGGGGTGAGGGTTGTGAGGTGCGGGTGATGGGGTGTGGGTGATGGGGTGAGGGTTGTGGGGTGCAGGTTGTGGGATGAAGGTTTTGGGGTGTGGGTTGCTGGGTGAGGGTTGTGCTGTGCAGGTGGTGGGGTGAGGGTTTTAGGGTGCCGGTGATGGGATGGGGTGCAGATTGTCGGGTGATGGGGTGTGGGTTGTGGGGTGCGGTTTGTGGGATGAAGTTTGTGGGGTGCGGGTGATGGGGTTGTGGGGTGAGGGTGATGAGGTGAGGGTTGTGGGGTGCGGGTAATGGGGTGCAGGTTGTCGGGTGATGGGGTGTGGGTGATGGGGTGAGGGTTGTGGGGTGTGGTTTGTGGGGTGAAGGTTTTGGGGTGTGGGTTGCCGAGTGAGGGGTGTGCTGTGTGGGTGGTGGGGTGAGGGTTTTAGGGTGCCGGTGATGGGATGGGGTGCAGGTTGTCGGGTGATGGGGTGTGGGTTTTGGGGTGCGGTTTGTGGGATGAAGTTTGTGGGGTGCGGGTGATGGGGTTGTGGGGTAAGGGTGATGGGGTGTGGGTTGCTGGGTGAGGGTTGTGGGGTGCAGGTTGTGGGATGAAGGTTTTGGGGTGTGGGTTGCTGAGTGAGGGTTGTGCTGTGCAGGTGGTGGGGTGAGGGTTTTAGGGTGCCGGTGATGGGATGGGGTGCAGATTGTCGGGTGATGGGTTGTGGGGTGCGGTTTGTGGGATGAAGTTTGTGGGGTGCGGGTGATGGGGTTGTGGGGTGAGGGTGATGAGGTGAGGGTTGTGGGGTGCGGGTAATGGGGTGCAGGTTGTCGGGTGATGGGGTGTGGGTGATGGGGTGAGGGTTGTGGGGTGTGGTTTGTGGGGTGAAGGTTTTGGGGTGTGGGTTGCCGAGTGAGGGGTGTGCTGTGTGGGTGGTGGGGTGAGGGTTTTAGGGTGCCGGTGATGGGATGGGGTGCAGGTTGTCGGGTGATGGGGTGTGGGTGATGGGGTGAGGGTTGTGGGGTGTGGTTTGTGGGGTGAAGGTTTTGGGGTGTGGGTTGCCGAGTGAGGGGTGTGCTGTGTGGGTGGTGGGGTGAGGGTTTTAGGGTGCCGGTGATGGGATGGGGTGCAGGTTGTCGGGTGATGGGGTGTGGGTTTTGGGGTGCGGTTTGTGGGATGAAGTTTGTGGGGTGCGGGTGATGGGGTTGTGGGGTAAGGGTGATGGGGTGTGGGTTGCTGGGTGAGGGTTGTGGGGTGCAGGTTGTGGGATGAAGGTTTTGGGGTGTGGGTTGCTGGGTGAGGGTTGTGCTGTGCAGGTGGTGGGGTGAGGGTTTTAGGGTGCCGGTGATGGGATGGGGTGCAGATTGTCGGGTGATGGGGTGTGGGTTGTGGGGTGCGGTTTGTGGGATGAAGTTTGTGGGGTGCGGGTGATGGGGTTGTGGGGTGAGGGTGATGAGGTGAGGGTTGTGGGGTGCGGGTAATGGGGTGCAGGTTGTCGGGTGATGGGGTGTGGGTGATGGGGTGAGGGTTGTGGGGTGTGGTTTGTGGGGTGAAGGTTTTGGGGTGTGGGTTGCCGAGTGAGGGGTGTGCTGTGTGGGTGGTGGGGTGAGGGTTTTAGGGTGCCGGTGATGGGATGGGGTGCAGGTTGTCGGGTGATGGGGTGTGGGTTGTGGGGTGTGATTTGTGGGATGAAGTTTGTGGGGTGCGGGTGATGGGGTTGTGGGGTGAGGGTGATGGGGTGAGGGTGATGAGGTGAGGGTTGTGGGGTGCGGGTGATGGGGTGCAGGTTGTCGGGTGATGGGGTGTGGGTTGTGAGGTGCGGTTTGTGGGGTGAAGGTTTTGGGGTGTGGGTTGCCGGGTGAAAGTTGTGCTGTGCAGGTGGTGGGGTGAGGGTTTTAGGGTGCCGGTGATGGGATGGGGTGCAAGTTGTCGGGTGATGGGGTGTAGGTTGTGGGGTGCGGTTTGTGGGATGAAGGTTGTGGGGTGCGGGTGATGGGGTGAGGGTGATGAGGTGTGGGTTGGGAGGTGCGGGTGGTGGGATGAAGGTTGTGGGGTGCAGGTGATGGAGTGAGGGTTATGGGGTGCGGGTGATGGGGTGAGGGTTGTGTTGTGCGGGTGATGAGGTGAGGGTTGTGGGGTGCGGGTGATGGGGTGCGGGTTGTCGGGTGATGGGGTGTGGGTTTTGGGGTGCGGTTTGGGGGATGAAGGTTGTGGGTTGCGGGTGATGGGGTGAGGGTGATGAGGTGTGGGTTGTGAGGTGCCGGTGGTGGGGTGAGGGTTGTGGGTTGTGGGGTGCAGGTGATGGGGTGTGGGTTGTGGGGTGCGTGTGATGGGGTGTGGTTGTGGGGTGCAAATGATGGAGTGTGGGTGATAGGGTGTGGGTTGTGGGGTATGGGTGATGTGGTGTGGGTTGCGGGTGATGGGGTGCAGGTGAGGGTTGTGGGGTGTGGGTGATGGGGTGCAGGTGATGGGGGAGGGTTGTGGGGTGCGGTTGATGGGGTGCGGGTTGTCGGGTGATGGGGTGTGGGTTGTGGGGTGCGGTTTGTGGGATGAAGGTTGTGGGTTGCGGGTGATGGGGTGAGGGTGATGAGGTGTGGGTTGTGAGGTGCCGGTGGTGGGGTGAGGGTTGTGGTTTGTGGGGTACGGGTGATGGAGTGAGGGTTATGGGGTGCGGGTGATGGTGTGAGGGTGATGGGGTGTGGGTTGTGGGGTGCCTGTGATGGGGTGTGGTTGTGGGGTGCAGATGATGGAGTGTGGGTGATAGGGTGTGGGTTGTGGGGTACGGGTGATGTGGTGTGGGTTGCGGGTGATGGGGTGCAGGTGAGGGTTGTGGGGTGTGGGTGATGGGGTGCAGGTGATGGGGTGAGGGTTGTGGGGTGCGGTTGATGGGGTGTGGGTGATGGGGTGTGGGTGGTGGGGTGATGGGGTGTGGGGTGCGGGGGATGGGTTGTGGGTTGTGGGGTGCGGGTGATGGGGTGTGGGTTGTGGGTGATGGGTTGTGGGGTGTGGGTTGTGGGGTTAAGGATGTGGGGTGCGGGTGATGTGGTGTGGGTTATGGGTGATGGGGTGCAGGTGATGGGGTGTGGGCTGTGGGGTGAGGGTTGTGGGGTGCGGGTTGTGGGGTGCGGGTGATGGGGTGTGGGTTGTGGGTGATGGGGTGTGGGGTGAGAGTTGTGGGGTGCGGGTGATGGGGTGTGGGTTGTGGGGTGAGGGTTGTGGGGTGCGGGTGATGTGGTGTGGGTTACGGGTGATGGGGTGCAGGTGATGGGGTGTGGGTTGTGGGTGATGGGGTGTGGGGTGAGAGTTGTGGGGTGCAGGTGATGGGGTGTGGGTTGTGGGGTGAGGGTTGTGGGGTGCGGGTGATGGGGTGTGGGGTGCGGGTGATGGGGTGTGGGTTGTGGGGTGCGGGTGATGGGGTGTGGGTTGTGGGGTGCGGGTGATGGGGTGTGGGTTGTGGGTCATGGGGTGTGGGTTGTGGGGTGAGGGTTGTGGGTGATGGGGTGATGGGGTGTGGGTGATGGGGTGTGGGTTGTGGGGTGCGGGTGATGGGGTGTGGGTGATGGGGTGTGGGGTGAGGGTTTTGGGGTGCGGGTGATGGGGTGGGGGGTGGGGGTTGTGGGTGATGGGTTGTGGGGTGAGGGTTGTGGGGTGCGGGTGATGGGGTGTGGGTGATGGGGTGCGGGTTATGGGGTGTGGGTTGTGGGGTGCGGGTGATGGGGTGTGGGTTGTGGGGTGAGGGTTGTGGGGTGCGGGTGATGGGGTGTGGGTTGTGGGGTGAGGGTTGTGGGGTGCGGGTGATGGGGTGTGGGTTGTGGGTGATGGGGTGTAGGTTGTGGGGTGAGGGTTGTGGGGTGCGGGTGATGGGGTGTGGGTTGTGGGTGATGGGGTGTGGGGTGATGGGTTGTGGGGTGTGGGTTGTGGGTTGTGGGGTGCGGGTTGTGGGGTGCGGGTGATGTGGTGTGGGTTATGGGTGATGGGGTGCAGGTGATGGGGTGTGGGTTGTGGGGTGAGGGTTGTGGGGTGAGGGTTTTGGGGTGCGGGTGATGGGGTGTGGGTTGTGGGGTGCGGGTGATGGGATGTGGGTTGTGGGTGATGGGGTGTGGGTTGTGGGGTGAGGGTTGTGGGTGATGGGGGGTGGGGTGATGGGGTGTGGGGTGCGGGTGATGGGGTGTGGGTTGTGGGGTGCGGGTGATGGGGTGTGGGTTGTGGGGTGCGGGTGATGGGGTGTGGGTTGTGGGGTGGGGTGAGGGTTTTGGGGTGAGGGTTGTGGGGTGCGGGTGATGGGGTGTGGGTTGTGGGGTGCGGGTTGTGGGGTGCGGGTGATGGGGTGTGGGTTGTGGGGTGAGGGTTGTGGGGTGCGGGTGATGGGGTGTGGGTTGTGGGGTGAGGGTTGTGGGGTGCGGGTGATGGGGTGTGGGTTGTGGGTGATGGGGTGTGGGTTGTGGGGTGAGGGTTGTGGGGTGAGGGTTGTGGGGTGCGGGTGATGGGGTGTGGGTTGTGGGGTGAGGGTTGTGGGGTGCAGGTGAGGGTTGTGGGTGATGGGGTGTGGGGTTGTGGGGTGCGGGTGATGGGGTGTGGGTTGTGGGGTGCGGGTGATGGGGTGTGGGTTGTGGGGTGAGGGTTGTGGGTTGTGGGGTGATGGGTTGTGGGGTGCGGGTGATGGGGTGTGGGGTGCGGGTTAGGGTTGTGGGTGATGGGGTGTGGGGTGATGGGTTGTGGGGTGATGGGTTGTGGGGTGCGGGTGATGGGGTGTGGGTGATGGGGTGTGGGTTGTGGGGTGAGGGTTGTGGGGTGTGGGTGAGGGTTGTGGGGTGATCGGTTGTGGGGTGCGGGTGAGGGTTGTGGGTGATGGGGTGTGGGGTGATGGGTTGTGGGGTGCGGGTTGTGGGGTGCGGGTGATGGGGTGTGGGTTGTGGGGTGCGGGTGATGGGGTGTGGGTTGTGGGGTGAGGGTTGTGGGGTGCGGGTTGTGGGGTGCGGGTTGTGGGGTGAGGGTTGTGGGGTGTGGGTTGTGGGGTGAGGGTTGTGGGGTGCGGGTGAGGGTTGTGGGTGATGGGGTGTGGGGTGATGGGTTGTGGGGTGCGGGTGATGGGGTGTGGGTTGTGGGGTGCGGGTGATGGGGTGTGGGTTGTGGGGTGCGGGTGATGGGGTGTGGGTTGTGGGGTGAGGGTTGTGGGGTGCGGGTTGTGGGGTGCGGGTTGTGGGGTGAGGGTTGTGGGGTGTGGGTTGTGGGGTGAGGGTTGTGGGGTGCGGGTGAGGGTTGTGGGTGATGGGGTGTGGGGTGATGGGTTGTGGGGTGCGGGTTGTGGGGTGTGGGTTGTGGGGTGCGGGTGATGGGGTGTGGGTTGTGGGGTGAGGGTTGTGGGGTGTGGGTGAGGGTTGTGGGTGATGGTGTGTGGGGTGATGGGTTGTGGGGTGCGGGTGATGGGGTGTGGGTTGTGGGGTGTGGGTTGTGGGGTGCGGGTGATGGGTTGTGGGATGCGGGTGATGGGGTGTGGGTTGGGGGGTGAGGGTTGTGGGGTGCGGGTTGTGGGGTGTGGGTTGTGGGGTGAAGGTTGTGGGTGATGGGGTGTGGGGTGATGGGGTGTGGGTGATGGGGTGTGGGTTGTGGGGTGAGGGTTGTGGGGTGTGGGTTGTGGGGTGAGGGTTGTGGGGTGCGGGTGAGGGTTGTGGGTGATGGGGTGTGGGGTGATGGGTTGTGGGATGCGGGTGATGGGTTGTGGGGTGCGGGTGATGGGGTGTGGGTTGTGGGGTGAGGGTTGTGGGGTGCGGGTGATGGGGTGTGGGTTGTGGGGTGAGGGTGATGGGGTGTGGGGTGATGGGGTGTGGGGTGCGGGTGATGGGGTGTGGGTTGTGGGGTGAGGCTATTCCACATCTATCAGACACTATGAGGCCTCTGGGGTCCCTGTGGGAGCAGAAGGTTAGAAGTTCCATCACCTTATATAACATTTACCTCCTCTGTATCCCTGGACAGATTGTCACCGTTCCCATCAGTCCTGGTCCCCATTGAGGTCACCGTTCCCATCAGTCCTGGTCCCCATTGAGGTCACCGTTCCCATCAGTCCTGGTCCCCATTGAGGTCACCGTTCCCATCAGTCCTGGTCCCCATTGAGGTCACCGTTCCCATCAGTCCTGGTCCCCATTGAGGTCACCGTTCCCATCAGTCCTGGTCCCCATTGAGGTCACCGTTCCCATCAGTCCTGGTCCCCATTGAGGTCACCGTTCCCATCAGTCCTGGTCCCCATTGAGGTCACCGTTCCCATCAGTCCTGGTCCCCATTGAGGTCACCATTCCCATCAGTCCTGGTCCCCATTGAGGTCACCGTTCCCATCAATCCTGGTCCCCATTTGAGGTTGTGGTTCCCATCAGTCCTTGTCCCCATTGGGGTCACTGCTCCCATCAGTCCTGGTCCCCATTGAGGTCACCGTTCCCATCAGTCCTGGTCCCCATGGAGGTCACCATTCCCATCAGTCCTGGTCCCCATTGAGGTCACCGTTCCCATCAGTCCTGGTCCCCATTGAGATCACCGTTCCCTAAGTCCTGGTCCCCATTGAGGTCACCGTTCCCATCAGTTCTGGTCCCCATTGAGGTCCCCCTTCCCATCAGTCCTGGTCCCCATTAGGGTCACCGTTCCCTAAGTCCTGGTCCCCATTGAGGACACCGTTCCCATCAGTCCTGGTCCTAATTGAGGTCACCGTTCCCATCAGTCCTGGTCCCCATTGGGGCTACCATTCCCATCAGTCCTGGTCCTCATTGAGGTCACCGTTCCCATCAATCCTGGTCCCCATTGGGGTCACCATTCCCATGAGTCCTGGTCCCCATTGGGGTCACCCTTCCCATCAGTCCTGGTCCCCATTAGGGTCACTGTTCCCTAAGTCCTGGTCCCCATTGAGGACACCGTTCCCATCAGTCCTGGTCCCCATTGGGCCCTTCAATATATTTTTGGATAGGGACAGGATGCAGATGGCCGGTTTGGAGATGCAATGACATCATGAATGGGTCCTGAAGAGATTGTTCTGTCCTGGATAAGTCCCACTAGAAGGTTCAGCACTGTCGGCCTCCCGTTATGGTCCCTGGTGATGAGGCCAGGAATCCAGTGCTGCCCCCTACAGTGCACTATGGGTATCACATGATGTCTACATCGGGTCATCTCCTCTCTCCTCTTCTTCTAGGTCGTGAAGGTCGGGATTGTGGAGCAGCCTCAAGCGGCCTCCGGTGAGTATAGAGCGGTATAATGGTGGAGGATAGTATAGAGCGGTATGATGGGGAGGATAGTATAGAGAGGTATGATGGTGGAGGATAGTATAGAGCGGTATGATGGTGGAGGATAGTATAGAGCGGTATGATGGTGGAGGATAGTATAGAGCGGTATGATGGTGGAGGATAGTATAGAGCGGTATGATGGTGGAGGATAGTATAGAGCGGTATGATGGTGGAGGATAGTATAGAGCGGTATGATGGTGGAGGATAGTATAGAGCGGTATGATGGTGGAGGATAGTATAGAGCGGTATAATGGTGGAGGATAGTATAGAGCGGTATGATGGTGGAGGATAGTATAGAGAGGTATGATGGTGGAGGATAGTATAGAGCGGTATAATGGTGGAGGATAGTATAGAGAGGTATAATGGTGGAGGATAGTATAGAGAGGTATGATGGTGGAGGATAGTATAGAGCGGTATGATGGGGGAGGATAGTATAGAGCGGTATGATGGTGGAGGATAGTATAGAGCGGTATGATGGTGGAGGATAGTATAGAGCGGTATAATGGTGGAGGATAGTATAGAGAGGTATGATGGTGGAGGATAGTATAGAGAGGTATGATGGTGGAGGATAGTATAGAGAGGTATGATGGTGGAGGATAGTATAGAGCGGTATAATGGTGGAGGATAGTATAGAGCGGTATGATGGTGGAGGATAGTATAGAGAGGTATAATGGTGGAGGATAGTATAGAGAGGTATGATGGTGGAGGATAGTATAGAGCGGTATGATGGTGGAGGATAGTATAGAGAGGTATGATGGTGGAGGATAGTATAGAGAGGTATAATGGTGGAGGATAGTATAGAGCGGTATGATGGTGGAGGATAGTATAGAGCGGTATGATGGTGGAGGATAGTATAGAGCGATATGATGGTGGAGGATAGTATAGAGAGGTATGATGGTGGAGGATAGTATAGAGCGGTATGATGGTGGAGGATAGTATAGAGCGGTATGATGGTGGAGGATAGCATAGAGCGGTATGATGGTGGAGGATAGTATAGAGCGGTATGATGGGGGAGGATAGTATAGAGAGGTATGATGGTGGAGGATAGTATAGAGAGGTATGATGGTGGAGGATAGTATAGAGCGGTATAATGGTGTAGGATAGTATAGAGAGGTATGATGGTGGAGGATAGTATAGAGCGGTATGATGGTGGAGGATAGTATAGAGAGGTATGATGGGGGAGGATAGTATAGAGCGGTATAATGGTGGAGGATAGTATAGAGCGGTATGATGGTGGAGGATAGTATAGAGCGGTATAATGGTGGAGGATAGTATAGAGCGGTATGATGGTGGAGGATAGTATAGAGCGGTATGATAGTGGAGGATAGTATAGAGCGGTATGATGGTGGAGGATAGTATAGAGCGGTATGATGGTGGAGGATAGTAAAGAGCGGTATGATGGTGGAGGATAGTATAGAGCGGTATGATGGTGGAGGATAGTATAGAGCGGTATAATGGTGGAGGATAGTATAGAGCGGTATAATGGTGGAGGATAGTATAGAGCGGTATGATGGTGGAGGATAGTATAGAGCGGTATGATGGTGCAGGATAGTATAGAGAGGTATGATGGTGGAGGATAGTATAGAGAGGTATGATGGTGGAGGATAGTATAGAGAGGTATGATGGAGGAGGATAGTAAAGAGCGATATGATGGTGGAGGATAGTATAGAGCTGTATGATGGTGGAGGATAGTATAGAGCGGTATGATGGTGGAGGATAGTATAGAGCGGTATGATGGTGGAGGATAGTATAGAGCGGTATGATGGTGGAGGATAGTATAGAGAGGTATGATGGTGGGGGATAGTATAGAGCGGTATAATGGGGGAGGATAGTATAGAGCGGTATAATGGTGGAGGATAGTATAGAGCGGTGTGATGGTGGAGGATAGTATAGAGCGGTATGATGGTGGAGGATAGTATAGAGCGGTATAATGGTGGAGGATAGTATAGAGCGGTATGATGGGGGAGGATAGTATAGAGCGGTATGATGGGGGAGGATAGTATAAAGAGGTATGATGGGGGAGGATAGTATAGAGCGGTATGATGGTGGAGGATAGTATAGAGCGGTATGATGGTGGAGGATAGTATAGAGCGGTATGATGGTGGAGGATAGTATAGAGCGGTATGATGGTGGAGAATAGTATAGAGCGGTATGATGGTGGAGGATAGTATAGAGCGGTATGATGGTGGAGGATAGTATAGAGCGGTATGATGGTGGAGGATAGTATAGAGCGGTATGATGGTGGAGGATAGTATAGAGCGGTATGATGGTGGAGGATAGTATAGAGCGGTATGATGGTGGAGGATAGCATAGAGCGGTATGATGGTGGAGGATAATATAGAGCGGTATGATGGTGGAGGATAGTATAGAGCGGTATGATAGTGGAGGATAGTATAGAGCGATATGATGGTGGAGGATAGTATAGAGAGGTATAATGGTGGAGGATAGTATAGAGAGGTATGATGGAGGAGGATAGTAAAGAGCGGTATGATGGTGGAGGATAGTATAGAGAGGTATGATGGTGGAGGATAGTATAGAGCGGTATGATGGTGGAGGATAGTATAGAGAGGTATGATGGTGGAGGATAGTATAGAGAGGTATGATGGTGGAGGATAGTATAGAGAGGTATGATGGTGGAGGATAGTATAGAGCGGTATGATGGTGGAGGATAGTATAGAGCGGTATGATGGGGGAGGATAGTATAAAGAGGTATGATGGGGGAGGATAGTATAGAGCGGTATGATGGTGGAGGATAGTATAGAGCGGTATGATGGTGGAGGATAGTATAGAGCGGTATGATGGTGGAGGATAGTATAGAGCGGTATGATGGTGGAGAATAGTATAGAGCGGTATGATGGTGGAGGATAGTATAGAGCGGTATGATGGTGGAGGATAGTATAGAGCGGTATGATGGTGGAGGATAGTATAGAGCGGTATGATGGTGGAGGATAGTATAGAGCGGTATGATGGTGGAGGATAGTATAGAGCGGTATGATGGTGGAGGATAGTATAAAGCGGTATGATGGTGGAGGATAGTATAGAGCGATATGATGGTGGAGGATAGTATAGAGAGGTATAATGGTGGAGGATAGTATAGAGAGGTATAATGGTGGAGGATAGTATAGAGAGGTATGATGGAGGAGGATAGTAAAGAGCGGTATGATGGTGGAGGATAGTATAGAGAGGTATGATGGTGGAGGATAGTATAGAGCGGTATGATGGTGGAGGATAGTATAGAGAGGTATGATGGTGGAGGATAGTATAGAGCGGTATGATGGTGGAGGATAGTATAGAGAGGTATGATGGTGGAGGATAGTATAGAGCGGTATGATGGTGGAGGATAGTATAGAGAGGTATGATGGTGGAGGATAGTATAGAGAGGTATGATGGTGGAGGATAGTATAGAGAGGTATGATGGTGGAGGATAGTATAGAGCGGTATGATGGTGGAGGATAGTATAGAGCGGTATGATGGTGGAGGATAGTATAGAGAGGTATGATGGTGGAGGATAGTATAGAAAGGTATGATGGTGGAGGATAGTATAGAGCGGTATGATGGTGGAGGATAGTATAGAGAGGTATGATGGTGGAGGATAGTATAGAGCGGTATGATGGTGGAGGATAGTATAGAGCGGTATGATGGTGGAGGATAGTATAGAGCGGTATGATGGTGGAGGATAGTATAGAGAGGTATGATGGTGGGGGATAGTATAGAGCGGTATAATGGGGGAGGATAGTAAAGAGCGATATGATGGTGGAGGATAGTATAGAGCTGTATGATGGTGGAGGATAGTATAGAGCGGTATGATGGTGGAGGATAGTATAGAGCGAAATGATGGTGGAGGATAGTATAGAGCGGTATGATGGTGGAGGATAGTATAGAGAGGTATGATGGTGGGGGATAGTATAGAGCGGTATAATGGGGGAGGATAGTATAGAGCGGTATAATGGTGGAGGATAGTATAGAGAGTTATGATGGTGGAGGATAGTATAGAGCAGTATGATGGGGAGGATAGTATAGAGCGGTATGATGGTGGAGGATAGTATAGAGCGGTATGATGGTGGAGGATAGTATAGAGCGGTATAATGGTGGAGGATAGTATAGAGAGGTATGATGGTGGAGGATAGTATAGAGCGGTATGATGGGGGAGGATAGTATAGAGCGGTATGATGGGGGAGGATAGTATAGAGCGGTATGATGGGGGAGGATAGTATAGAGCGGTATAATGGTGGAGGATAGTATAGAGCGGTATGATGGGGGAGGATAGTATAGAGCGGTATAATGGTGGAGGATAGTATAGAGCGGTATGATGGTGGAGGATAGTATAGAGCGGTATGATGGTGGAGGATAGTATAGAGCGGTGTAATGGTGGAGGATAGTATAGAGAGGTATGATGGTGGAGGATAGTATAGAGCGGTATGATGGGGGAGGATAGTATAGAGCGGTATGATGGTGGAGGATAGTATAGAGAGGTATGATGGTGGGGGATAGTATAGAGCGGTATAATGGGGGAGGATAGTAAAGAGCGATATGATGGTGGAGGATAGTATAGAGCGGTATGATGGGGGAGGATAGTATAGAGCGGTATGATGGTGGAGGATATTATAGAGAGGTATGATGGTGGAGGATAGTATAGAGAGGTATGATGGTGGAGGATAGTATAGAGAGGTATGATGGGGGAGGATAGTATAGAGAGGTATGATGGTGGAGGATAGTATAGAGCGGTATGATGGTGCAGGATAGTATAGAGCGGTATGATGGTGGAGGATAGTATAGAGCGGTATGATGGTGGAGGATAGTATAGAGCGGTATGATGGTGGAGGATAGTATAGAGCGGTATGATGGTGGAGGATACTAGAGAGAGGTATGATGGTGGAGGATAGTATAGAGCGGTATGATGGTGGAGGATAGTATAGAGAGGTATGATGGTGGAGGATAGTATAGAGCGGTATGATGGTGGAGGATAGTATAGAGAGGTATGATGGGGGAGGATAGTATAGAGAGGTATGATGGTGGAGGATAGTATAGAGCGGTATGATGGTGCAGGATAGTATAGAGCGGTATGATGGTGGAGGATAGTATAGAGAGGTATGATGGTGGGGGATAGTATAGAGAGGTATAATGGTGGAGGATAGTATAGAGAGGTACGATGGTGGAGGATAGTATAGAGAGGTATGATGGTGGAGGATAGTATAGAGCGGTATGATGGTGGAGGATAGTATAGAGCGATATGATGGTGGAGGATAGTATAGAGAGGTATGATGGTGGAGGATAGTATAGAGCGGTATGATGGTGGAGGATAGTATAGAGAGGTATGATGGTGGAGGATAGTATAGAGCGGTATGATGGTGGAGGATAGTATAGAGCGGTATGATGGTGGAGGATAGTATAGAGCGGTATGATGGTGGAGGATAGTATAGAGAGGTATAATGGTGGAGGATAGTATAGAGAGGTATAATGGTGGAGGATAGTATAGAGAGGTATGATGGTGGAGGATAGTATAGAGCGATATGATGGTGGAGGATAGTATAGAGAGGTATGATGGTGGAGGATAGTATAGAGCGGTATGATGGTGGAGGATAGTATAGAGAGGTATGATGGTGGAGGATAGTATAGAGCGGTATGATGGTGGAGGATAGTATAGAGCGGTATGATGGTGGAGGATAGTATAGAGCGGTATGATGGTGGAGGATAGTATAGAGAGGTATAATGGTGGAGGATAGTATAGAGAGATATGACGGTGGAGGATAGTATAGAGCGGTATGACGGTGGAGGATAGTATAGAGCG
The DNA here is from genome assembly GCF_029499605.1 of Hyla sarda. NCBI lineage: Eukaryota > Metazoa > Chordata > Amphibia > Anura > Hylidae > Hyla > Hyla sarda. The sequence goes on from NW_026610543.1 coordinate 21,757, forward strand.
GTATGACGGTGGAGGATAGTATAGAGCGGTATGATGGTGGAGGATAGTATAAAGAGGTATGATGGTGGAAGATAGTATAGAGCGGTATGATGGTGGAGGATAGTATAGAGCGGTATAATGGTGGAGGATAGTATAGAGCGGTATGATGGTGGAGGATAGTATAGAGAGGTATGATGGTGGAGGATAGTATAGAGCGGTATGATGGGGGAGGATAGTATAGAGAGGTATGATGGGGGAGGATAGTATAGAGAGGTATGATGGTGGAGGATAGTATAGAGCGGTATGATGGTGGAGGATAGTATAGAGCGGTATGATGGGGGAGGATAGTATAGAGAGGTATGATGGTGGAGGATAGTATAGAGAGGTATGATGGTGGAGGATAGTATAGAGCGGTATAATGGTGGAGGATAGTATAGAGAGGTATGATGGTGGAGGATAGTATAGAGCGGTATGATGGTGGAGGATAGTATAGAGCGGTATGATGGTGGAGGATAATATAGAGCGGTATGATGGTGGAGGATAATATAGAGCGGTATGATGGTGCAGGATAGTATAGAGCGGTATGATGGTGGAGGATAGTATAGAGAGGTATGATGGTGGAGGATAGTATAGAGAGGTATGATGGTGGAGGATAGTATAGAGCGGTATGATGGTGGAGGATAGTATAGAGCGGTATGATGGGGGAGGATAGTATAGAACGATATGATGGTGGAGGATAGTATAGAGAGGTATAATGGTGGAGGATAGTATAGAGCGGTATGATGGTGGAGAATAGTATAGAGCGGTATGATGGTGGAGGATAGTAAAGAGAGGTATGATGGTGGAGGATAGTATAGAGAGGTATGATGGGGGAGGTTAGTATAGAGAGGTATGATGGTGGAGGATAGTATAGAGCGGTATGATGGTGGAGGATAGTATAGAGCGGTATGATGGGGGAGGATAGTATAGAGCGGTATGGTGGTGGAGGATAGTATAGAGAGGTATAATGGTGGAGGATAGTATAGAGCGGTATGATGGGGGAGGATAGAATAGAGCGGTATGATGGTGGAGGATAGTATAGAGCGGTATGATGGGGGAGGATAGTATAGAGCGGTATGATGGTGGGGGATAGTATAGAGCGGTATGATGGTGGAGGAGAGTATAGAGCGGTATGATGGTGGAGGATAGTATAGAGCGGTATGATGGTGGAGGATAGTATAGAGCGGTATGATGGTGGAGGATAGTATAGAGAGGTATGATGGTGGAGGATAGTACAGAGCGGTATGATGGTGGAGGATAGTACAGAGCGGTATGATGGTGGAGGATAGTATAGAGAGGTATGATGGTGGAGGATAGTATAGAGCGGTATGATGGTGGAGGATAGTATAGAGAGGTATGATGGTGGAGGATAGTATAGAGAGGTATGATGGTGGAGGATAGTATAGAGAGGTATAATGGTGGAGGATAGTATAGAGCGGTATGATGGTGCAGGATAGTATAGAGCGGTATGATGGGGGAGGATAGTATAGAGCGGTATGATGGTGGAGGATAGTATAGAGCGGTATGATGGTGGAGGATAGTATAGAGAGGTATGATGGTGGAGGATAGTATAGAGATGTATGATGGTGGAGGATAGTATAGAGCGGTATAATGGTGGAGGATAGTATAGAGAGGTATGATGGTGGAGGATAGTATAGAGCGGTATGATGGGGGAGGATAGTATAGAGAGGTATGATGGTGGAGGATAGCATAGAGCGGTATGATGGTGGAGGATAGTATAGAGAGGTATGATGGTGGAGGATAGTATAGAGAGGTATGATGGTGGAGTATAGTATAGAGAGGTATGATGGTGGAGGATAGTATAGAGCGGTATGATGGTGGAGGATAGTATAGAGCGGTATGATGGAGGAGGATAGTATAGAGAGGTATGATGGTGGAGGATAGTATAGAGAGGTATGATGGTGGAGGATAGTATAGAGCGGTATAATGGTGGAGGATAGTATAGAGCGGTATGATGGTGGAGAATAGTATAGAGAGGTATGATGGTGGAGGATAGTATAGAGCGGTATGATGGTGGAGGATAGTATAGAGCGGTATGATGGGGGAGGATAGTATAGAGCGGTATGATGGTGGAGGATAGTATAGAGCGGTATGATGGTGGAGGATAGTATAGAGCGGTATGATGGTGGAGGATAGTATAGAGCGGTATGATGGTGGAGGATAGTATAGAGCGGTATGATGGTGGAGGATAGTATAGAGAGGTATAATGGTGGAGGATAGTATAGAGAGGTATGATGGTGGAGGATAGTATAGAGAGGTATGATGGTGGAGGATAGTATAGAGAGGTATGATGGGGGAGGTTAGTATATAGCGGTATGATGGTGTAGGATAGTATAGAGAGGTATGATGGTGGAGGATAGTATAGAGAGGTATGATGGTGGAGGATAGTATAGAGCGGTATGATGGTGGAGGATAGTATAGAGCGGTATGATGGTGGAGGATAGTATAGAGAGGTATGATGGTGGAGGATAGTATAGAGAGGTATGATGGTGGAGGATAGTATAGAGCGGTATGATGGTGGAGGATAGTATAGAGAGGTATGATGGTGGAGGATAGTATAGAGCGGTATGATGGTGGAGGATAGTATAGAGCGGTATGATGGTGGAGGATAGTATAGAGCGGTATGATGGTGGAGGATAGTATAGAGCGGTATGATGGTGGAGGATAGTATAGAGAGGTATGATGGTGGAGGATAGTATAGAGCGGTATGATGGTGGAGGATAATATAGAGCGGTATGATGGAGGAGGATAGTATAGAGAGGTATGATGGGGGAGGTTAGTATATAGCGGTATGATGGTGGAGGATAGTATAGAGCGGTATGATGGTGGAGGATAGAATAGAGCGGTATGATGGTGGAGGATAACATAGAGCGGTATGATGGTGGAGGATAGAATAGAGAGGTATTATGGTGGAGGATAGTATAGAGCGGTATGATGGTGGAGGATAGTATAGAGAGGTATGATGGTGGAGGATAGTATAGAGCGGTATGATGGTGGAGGATAGTATAGAGAGGAATAATGGTGGAGGATAGTATAGAGCGGTATGATGTGGAGGATAGTATAGAGCGGTATGATGGTGGAGGATAGTATAGAGCGGTATGATGGTGGAGGATAGTATAGAGCGGTATGATGGTGGAGGATAGTATAAAGAGGTATGATGGTGGAGGATAGTATAGAGCGGTATGATGGTGGAGGATAGTATAGAGCGGTATGATGGTGGAGGATAGTATAGAGCGGTATGATGGTGGAGGATAGTATAGAGAGGTATGATGGTGGAGGATAGTATAGAGAGGTATGATGGTGGAGGATAGTATAGAGCGGTATGATGGGGGAGGATAGTATAGAGAGGTATGATGGTGGAGGATAGTATAGAGAGGTACAATGGTGGAGGATAGTATAGAGAGGTATGATGGTGGAGGATAGTATAGAGCGGTATGATGGTGGAGGATAGTATAGAGCGGAATGATGGTGGAGGATAGTATAGAGCGGTATGATGGTGGAGGATAGTATAGAGATGTATGATGGTGGAGGATAGTATAGAGCGGTATGATGGTGGAGGATAGTATAGAGTGGTATGATGGTGGAGGATAGTATAGAGCGGTATGATGGTGGAGGATAGTATAGAGCGGTATGATGGTGGAGGATAGTATAGAGAGGTATGATGGTGGAGGATAGTATAGAGCGGTATGATGGTGGAGGATAGTATAGAGAGGTATGATGGTGGAGGATAGTATAGAGAGGTATGATGGTGGAGGATAGTATAGAGCGGAATGATGGTGGAGGATAGTATAGAGAGGTATGATGGTGGAGGATAGTATAGAGAGGTATGATGGTGGAGGATAGTATAGAGCGATATGATGGTGGAGGATAGTATAGAGCGGAATGATGGTGGAGGATAGTATAGAGAGGTATGATGGTGGAGGATAGTATAGAGCGGTATGATGGTGGAGGATAGTATAGAGAGGTATGATGGTGGAGGATAGTATAGAGCGGTATGATGGTGGAGGATAGTATAGAGAGGTATGATGGTGGAGGATAGTATAGAGCGGTATGATGGTGGAGGATAGTATAGAGAGGTATGATGGTGGAGGATAGTATAGAGCGGTATGATGGTGGAGGATAGTATAGAGAGGTATGATGGTGGAGGATAGTATAGAGCGGTATGATGGTGGAGGATAGTATAGAGAGGTATGATGGTGGAGGATAGTATAGAGCGGTATGATGGTGGAGGATAGTATAGAGAGGTATGATGGTGGAGGATAGTATAGAGAGGTATGATGGTGGAGGATAGTATAGAGCGGTATGATGGTGGAGGATAGTATAGAGAGGTATGATGGTGGGGGATAGTATAGAGCGGTATGATGGGGAGGATAGTATAGAGAGGTATGATGGTGGAGGATAGTATAGAGAGGTATGATGGTGGAGGATAGTATAGAGCGGTATGATGGTGGAGGATAGTATAGAGCGGTATGATGGTGGAGGATAGTATAGAGCGGTATGATGGTGGAGGATAGTATAGAGCGGAATGATGGTGGAGGATAGTATAGAGCGGTATGATGGTGGAGGATAGTATAGAGCGGTATGATGGGGGAGGATAGTATAGAGAGGTATGATGGTGGAGGATAGTATAGAGCGGTATGATGTTGGAGGATAGTATAGAGCGGTATGATGTGGAGGATAGGACCTCAGCACTTATCCATGTCCTTTAGATGGGGAAAGTGGTCTCATTCCTATAGACGGGGGCAGTTTTGGCAAAATATCTTGTGGTCCCGCTCTGCACCCCCTACATCATGCTGTGGCCCCTGTGTGAATATCTTGGGTTCCTGCTATCATGCTCTGGCCCCTGTTTGAATACCTTGGGGGTTGGTTATTATGCTGTGGCCCCTGTGTGAATACCTTGGGGTTTGGTTATTATGCTGAGGCCCCTGTGTGAATATCCTGGGGCCGCCTATCATCCTGTGGCCCCTCTCTCTTTGCAGTGGACTCGGATGAGGCCTCGGTGTGCAGCCCGGCTCTCCTCAGCTCCTCCTCATCCCCGGGGGCCACCTCTTCCATGGTAAAGGACCCGGCCGGCACCCCCCCACCATCGCCCTCGGTCAGCAGCGGTCTGTCTAATGCCGGGTAAGACCCCCATCCTGGAATGTTCTAGGCCTCACAACCCCCCATCCCAGAATATTCTCAGCCTCACTACCCCCATCCTGGAATGTTCTCTTCCTCACTATCCCCCATCCTGGAATGTTCCTGGCCTCACTACCCCCCCCCCCCCCAATTCTGAAATGTTCTAGTCCTCACTACCCCCCATTCTGGAATGTTCTAGACCTCACTACCCTACCATCCCGGAATGTTCTAGGCCTCATTACCCATCCCCCATCCTGGAATGTTCTAGGCGTCACTACCCTACCATCCCGGAATGTTCTAGGCCTCATTACCCATCCCCCATCCTGGACTGTTCTAGGCCTCACTACCCCCCATCCTGGAATGTCCTAGGCTTCACTACATTACCATCCCGGAATGTTCTAGGCCTCACTACCCTACCATCCCTTTCCTGATTAGTCTTGGTCCCTTCTGTAGGACTCTATCTGCTGGGGTGGAAGTGATGGGTCTACAGGTGGACTACTGGCAATGGCAAGGGGGGTCCGACCGCCGGAAAGATGGAGACCGGAGGGACACTGCCACCAAAAACACAATGAGGAGCAACTTCCGCTCACTGCAGGTCAGCCGCCTGCCCCCGACCGGAGAGAGCAACCTACCCCTGTGTATGGCCATGACCATCGTCACCCAGGAGAAGAACAAGAAAGGTAAGTGCAGGCTCCGCCTCCATCACGTGGGGTCCACCACCCAAAAACATCAGGGACAATAGGGGAGATTTATCAAAACCTGTCCAGAGGAAAAGTAGCTGAGATGCCCATGACAACCAATCAGATCGCTGCTTTCATTTTTCACAGGCCTTTTCAGTAATGAAAGAACCGATCTGATTGGTTCCTATGGGCATCTCAGCTACTTCTCCTGCGAACGGGGTTTGATAACTCTCCCCCAATATATATACAGGTGATCAGTGAGCAAGTATAATGCGTGTTAGGGTGGGTTGTTCTGTGGGACCTACAGGTGATGATTGGGGACTGTTTTGGTTGGGTTCATTATTGTTGGCCGTATACTATAGACTTGATCCAGGGAATATATACTGTGCAGTAATAGTGCTGGTACTGTGTGGTGTCCCGGTACTGGACCTGGTCCCGTACCTTAGTCGTAGGTCCCCATAGTCAGATAGGGCTCTCTCGTGCTGATAGGGCTCTCTTGGTGGATTAACCCCTAGTGGCCTCCTAATGTCATTAAAATGTATATATTTAATATATTTTATTGTAGTGTAATTAATTTCATGTGTCTTAGGTCATGTGATATCTAATAATTCTGTTATGCTAAGGTTAAGGACCTTTGGGTCATGTGATAGGTCATGTGATGTACCATAATGCTTTGTACTAGGACTGACAGGTTTGGGGACCAATAAGCTTTGATCCCGCCCCTTCAGTATATAAGGGCGCTGTATCCAGTAATCGCTCTCTTTCCCTTGGGATCTCCAAGTAAGCAGATCTGTTATCGCAGTGACAAGACCATCTAGGCCCGAAGCCTCCACTTCAGCCGCATGCTACACCGTGAGTTAATCCAACTCCATCCTACAAATCCTACGTGACTACTGAACCTAAACATACCCCTAAATTCAGTGGAACAGCGTACAAAAGGAATCAAAGCTTATTTCCTACAAAGTCCCAGCCAACCTGTGAGGAGCCGAAATCCCGGTCCTCTTGTAAAGATTGTTGTTAATTGCATCCTGCATAAAATCTGCAGTAAAGTTATTTCAAGTTTATTATAATTCCGGCTGTGGACAATCCTTCATTCCTCCCTATCTTTCTTGGGACGGGTGGCGGTAGAACATATATAGCTAGAGGAAGCCTCCACCCTGGCGTCACGACAATCAAGAGTTAATTCTATACCCAGCAACACTACAATGCAACACCCCTGTTCAACCCTACACCCCCCAATCTACCACATAGCTTTTTTTGGCATCTTACAAACAGGATACGGGTGTGTGCCTACAGCTGTTGCCACCGTTAAAGTGTACTCCCCCATTAAGAACTGCGATTAATGTACTGTGAAAAGATTTCGCAAGCCGTGAATAACTGTGCGCACACAAGTGTACGGGACTGTGCTTATGTTACTGCGTGTGAAAAGTGCGCACGAAAAGTAAGGAGGGTGGCGAAAATTTATTTGCTGCGGAAATGTGTAAAGTACGGAGTGAAGCCATACTACAATCCTCTGGGCCATTCAGTACTGCATGGGTTAATTGTTTACTCGAAAAGCACGCGAAGAAAGCCTGCGCTGCTCCATAACTTGTCCCTGGGCGTGGCCATGAAGTACACCTGTCGCAGCCGAGAGGGAACTTAAATTTGTTGCTGTTGTTTGCCGGGGGACCGGAAGTCGGGGCTTGACTGAGGACGTCCTTCCGGTCGGTAGCCATTTTGGAGAAGCCCAATATAAAATCAGCACTGCAGAGCGACCTCTTCAGTCTGCACGAGGAAGAGGAGAGTACAGACATGGCGGAGAGCATGGTGGGAGTTCCAAGATGGTGCCTGAACAACGGAAAGCTACCGCAGCGCAACTTTTCCAGGACTTGGCCGACCGCCTGCAGCGGTTGTCGCTCAGCACTGAGGGGACCTGCGATCTACCTCCATTGCCCGATGACGACGACTGTCCGGCCACCCCGACAGGGGAATCTTCAGGGACTTCAAGAGCGGCATCACCAGTGAGACTGTCCCCTCACCATCGGACATGAGGGTCCTGGGCCGAGATCCCGACGGAGGAGTCTTCTGTGAGTACCACAGTCGAAGCCACATTTTCCTCCTCCTCCAGCCCAGAGCCAGAAGTCCCCCTGTCCCAGCTTACCCTGCCGAGTGCACGACCAGGCTCACCCCCTCTGCCCAAGTGGCTGTTTGGAAACCCTCATCCACTGGTCCCCACAGCACAAAGAGAGAGGGCCCGCAGGGAGGCCGAAATGGCAAAGATCATGGAGAGCTTGAAAGACCGTCATAGGGAGCTCTATGGGCCTAAATCTATCCATCTCCCTTACGAGGAAAGGGTTAAGCAACAGCAAGACACAAAACAGCTGGAGGCCCTTTATATTCGGATGTGGAACTACCCCCGAGAGGGTGAAGCACCACTAGAGCGCCACCACGCTACGGTGGTGACATTTGATCTTCCAGGGGATATGGTACCCTCCAGGATTGCAGGCACGGGGGTACCATCCTGGTGAATCGGAGGGCCATCCAGAGGAACTATCTGCCAAGGAAATACCATTCACTGGAAGAGGGAGAAATTGTGGAATATACCCCAGTGCAAAGTCAGCGGGGTGAGTGGGCTGCAGCAGTCACGAGGTCTAAAAACCCCACACAGCTCCCATTTACATATTTTCCCACTGATGACTGGGAGGCGGATCTTTTTGGACTGAGGCCGACAAGTTCTTCCCCTATTGCCTCCGGAGCCAAGACAAGTTTCAAGACCAGCGACAGGGATCTCCAGCATCAACCAAGGTCCAACCATGATGTCTCCATGTCTGCGAATGTGCCCAGGCCTACCCCCACTGAGGAGGTTTGACTTAAACTGCTGGCACCAACCTCTGTGCCTAGGCCTACTCCATACCCGGAGGTTTGGCCTTCCCACCAGGCACCTACAAAAATGCCGCGGCCTACTCCTACTAAGGAGGTTTGGCCGGATCAACCGGCACCAACGGTTGCACCCCAGACATCTACAGCAGCAGCCGTTAATTTCATGGTCAATGTGAACCCTTCTGTATCCCAATCTAGGCTCACCAATGTTGCCTGGGATACAACCATCAACCCTTTCAGGGGGTCCTCATCTCGTCCTGAACCCCATCCGGGCGAAGGGTGGGGCATCAGAAGGGGATTCAAGTGAAGCTTGCACTAATTGCGTTGGTTCAGTTTTTCCTTTTTCAGACTGTTCTGCAACATGTTCCAGCTGGTGCCTGGCAGGACTATGCCACAAAAGTTCTTGTTTTGCAATGAAATCGTCAGGTTTGTGCCTGGCGTATGGCCAAGAGACTCCTGGGCCTTAGGAGATTCGTAAGTGTGTGCCCGGCGTATGTGGTAGCCGTGTTTATGGACTCTTAGCATAGGTGGACTATTGATCCTTGTGCGACTGTTTACATGTATATCTATATATATATAAAACTCAACATGTGTATGTGTGTGTATGGGTATGTGTATATATGTGTGTGTGTATATATGTGTGTATGGGTATGTGTATATATATATGTGTGTGTGTGTATATATATGTGTGTATGTGTGTGTATATATGTGTGTGTGTATGGGTATGTGTATATATGTGTGTGTGTATATATGTGTGTATGGGTATGTGTATATATATGTGTATGTGTGTATGTGTGTGTATATATATATGTGTGTATGGGTATGTGTATATATATGTGTGTGAGTATATATATATGTGTATGTGTGTATGTGTGTGTATATATATATGTGTGTATGGGTATGTGTATATATATATGTGTGTGTGTGTATATATATGTGTGTATGTGTGTGTATATATGTGTGTGTATGGGTATGTGTATATATGTGTGTGTGTATGGGTATGTGTATATATGTGTGTGTGTATATATGTGTGTATGGGTATGTGTATATATATGTGTATGTGTGTATGTGTGTGTATATATATATGTGTGTATGGGTATGTGTATATATATGTGTGTATATGTATATGTGTGTGTATATATATATGTAGATGTGTGTGTATGTATATGTATGTGTATATATATGTGTGTGTGTGTATATATATATGTGTGTATGGGTATGTGTATATATATGTGTGTGTGTGTATATATATGTGTGTATGGGTATGTGTATATATATGTGTGTGTGTGTATATATATGTGTGTATATATATATGTGTGTATGGGTATGTGTATATATATATGTGTGTGTGTATATATATGTGTGTGTGTATATATATATGTGTGTATGGGTATGTGTATATATATGTGTGTGTGTGTATATATATGTGTGTGTGTATATATATGTGTGTGTATGTATATATGTATATGTGTGTGTATATATATATATATGTATATGTGTGTGTATGTTCCAGCATCACGTCCAAATGGCTAAAGATATTAACATGAAACTCGGTCACATGTTACTTATATCTCAACAACAAACATAGGATCGGGGATTTAACCCTTACTCACCCCCATTTGCCAGGGGCGGGGCTTATGTTTAAAGTCCTATACAAGTCTATGGGAAATATATATTACTGCATAACTTCCAAACGCCTGGAGATATTTCCATAATACTTGGTCACATGTTACTTATATGTCCACTTAAAATATAGGATAGTTAATTTAACCCTTAACTATCCCCATTTGTGAGGGTCGGGGTTTTTGTTTAAATTCCCAAGAAAATCAATGGGAAATGTATATTCTCACATAACTTCTGTACGATGGAGATATTTCAATACCTGGTCACATATTACAGGTCAGGATAGGAGGTCAGGATAGGAGAACGGGATTGGAGGTCGGGATATGAGGACGGGATATGAGGTCAAGATATGAAGATGGGAGGACGGGATAGGAGGTCGTGATAGGAGGTCGTGATAGGAGGACGGGATAGGAGGACGGGATAGGTGGACGGGATAGGAGGACGGGATAGGAGGACGGGATAGGTGGACGGGATAGGAGGACGGGATAGGAGGACGGGATAGGTGGACGGGATAGGAGGACGGGATAGGTGGACGGGATAGGAGAACGGGATAGGAGGTCGGGATAGGAGGTCGGGATAGGAGGTCGGGATAGGAGGACGGGATAGGTGGACGGGATAGGAGAACGGGATAGGAGGTCGGGATAGGAGGTCGGGATAGGAGGACGGGATAGGAGGTCGGGATAGGAGGACGGGATAGGAGGACGGGATAGGAGGACGGGATAGGAGGTTGGGATGTGGGGTTGGGATATGACAACAAGATATGAGGACGGGATAGGAGGTTGGGATGTGGGGTTGGGATATGACAACAAGATATGAGGACGGGATAGGAGGTCGGGATAGGAGGTCGGGATAGGAGGTCGGGATAGGAGGACGGGATAGGAGGTCAGGATAGGAGTTCGGGATATGACAACAAGATATGAGGACGGGATATGAAGACAAAAGTTTCCTCCTTTGTTTATTTTCCTCCCCAACAAGGATTAGGAAGGAAACACCGGGCAACGCCGAGTACTCAGCTAGTAAATCTCTAAAGTAATATATTGTGGTTTTGTGCAGCCAATTTGCTGCACCTGTAGTTTTTGTGTTCTTCAATAAAAGTGATGCTAAAAGGTAAACCCAATGTAAATGGCGATTGTACAGGAATTTCACCAATTCTTGTGGGTGTTGTCGTAGTTGGTTTTAGGTGCTCCTCTGGGAGTAACATTGATGTCACCCCTCACTAGCACCTTCAGGGAAACATTCCTCTAAGATAAAGACTAATCTCATATAGTTTCATGTACACATAGTACATTTCATAATTCTTCAGTGTACTTACCTCATGCTAAGTTCAGTACACATAATGCAAATAAATATCTCACATTTCCAAACTCAATAAAAAAGCTTTAGGGACTGTAACATGGGACTGTAACTTGTCATCACTCAGTTCCATCCCACTGTTTGGACACGAAATTTGTTCTTTTTCTTTCTTACGTGTCGTCCAGGCCGACTCCTCTTTAGTAAGGTTTGTGGTGTCCCGGTACTGGACCTGGTCCCGTACCTTAGTCGTAGGTCCCCATAGTTAGATAGGGCTTTCTCGTGCTGATAGGGCTCTCTTGGTGGATTAACCCCTAGTGGCCTCCTAATGTCATTAAAATGTATATATTTAATATATTTTATTATAGTGTAATTAATGTACAGGACCTTAGGTCATGTGATATCTAATAATTCTGTTATGCTAAGGTTAAGGACCTTTGGGTCATGTGATGTACCATAATGCTTTGTACTAGGACTGACAGGTTTGGGGACCAATAAGCTTTGATCCCGCCCCTTCAGTATATAAGGGCGCTGTATCCAGTAATCGCTCTCTTTCCCTTGGGATCTCCAAGTAAGCAGATCTGTTATCGCAGTGACAAGACCATCTAGGCCCGAAGCCTCCACTTCAGCCGCATGCTACACCGTGAGTTAATCCAACTCCATCCTACAAATCCTACGTGACTACTGAACCTAAACATACCCCTAAATTCAGTGGAACAGCGTACAAAAGGAATCAAAGCTTATTTCCTACAAAGTCCCAGCCAACCTGTGAGGAGCCGAAATCCCGGTCCTCTTGTAAAGATTGTTGTTAATTGCATCCTGCATAAAATCTGCAGCAAAGTTATTTCAAGTTTATTATAATTCCGGCTGTGGACAATCCTTTATTCCTCCCTATCTCTCTTGGGACGGGTTGCGGTAGAACATATATAGCTAGAGGAAGCCTCCACCCTGGCGTCACGACAATCAAGAGTTAATTCTATACCCAGCAACACTACATTGCAACACCTCTGTTCAACCCTACACCCCCCAATCTACCACAACTGTATCTGGGGGTGCACAGCTGCACATTGACACCTTTTGTATTAGGACTATTTTCTATTTTGTATACTATATGGTCCTGATTTTTGTGATTTACTGACCCCAGAATTTGTCACTTTTTTGGAAATAGGAATAAATTTTCCTGCCTCCTCTTTATGTCTTTTCTATATGTTGTGTGCATACAGCCCAAGAGAGAAGAGTTTGCTCTCTCTAACCAGTCCACCCAGTCATATTCTGTGCTGTCTTATGTGATTTTAATTGGGTGTTTTTTGTCTAAATGTGACATTAATAAAGTATATAATTTTTTACAGTATTTTGAGTAGGAGTTGTGTATGTATATACCGTACCATGTATACACGATTTAAACCATTCTATGTATACAATATATATATATATATATATATATATATATATATATATATATATATAGTAGTTAGGAGTAGCCGTATATATATATATATATATATATATATATATATATATATATGTTGTGACGATCCGTCTTGGGGATTAGCTCTGGGATCGTCCTGGACCACGCCACAGGATGCGTTTCTTCTCAATAAACCAGCAAACAAACGCTTATAATGCAAATCTGGCACCTTGCCAGTTTTATTAGACAGGTTGCAGGGAAAGAAATAAACATAAAGCAGGAACAAAACAAAATCCTAGACCGTCTGGTCACTGACTAAACAGATCAGCTTGTCCTGACTAACAACCGCTGAGCTTCCCTCAGCCGGTTAAACATATGTCCCCTGCAACCTTCTACTCACAATTCATGTCACTCTCTTTGAGCCCCTCATAGCTCGGGCTGTGTACTCCTCAGCAGCCTCTGTCTCTTCCCTACAGCCCACATGCTGTCTCCTAGGAAGAGCCCAGATTAGACTGAGTCTCTATCTCATATACACCTCCCTTCCCTCCTGCCTCATTACTTAAGAAGCAGGTGAGAGCTTCTGCAGGGTGAGCCAAGGAAATACACCCTTTCCTTGCCACACTGCCACATATCCCCCCCCCCCTTTGCTCAGACCACCGGGAAGGAGCACATGTATTTGAAAGGCAGAAACCATCTGCCTTTCCTTTCTCTTGGACAACTTTTGTCCCACAGTCTCTGAAGTCCTTGACTTTTTTCTTCTGGACTTTTACCAGCCACCAATTACAAGTCTCTCGGTCACACCTCTCCAGTACCAGGTTCTTCACCCTGGTGTGGGCAGGGTTCTTGAAATTAAGGAGTGAGAGGACCGATGCTTCTAACCTTTGTCTTCTTCTGGCTTGCCGGACCGCTGCCTCTGCTTCAGAGAATCTTTCGGCCTCAGTGGCTTCACCAACCACTGTCTTGTTCTCTGTAGCTTCAGAGGACTTCTGACACGGGTCCATCTCAGTTTCAACTTTAGAGGACTTCCCACCTGGTTTCACCTCACTCTTGACTTCAGTGGATTTCTCACATGGTTTCACCTCATCCCTTCCAGCTTTCTCTTCAGGGGCACCAGCTTCCTCAGGTTTGGCTTCAGAGTCTTTGGCTCTTTCAGGTTCTTGTGTAGAATCAGCTTCTACTACTGCAGCTTCTTCAGGCTTACTCTTCTCTTCACCTGTAGCTTCAGTTGTGCCATTCTCTTTACTCACAGCTTTTGAGGTTGACTCTGGTTTAGCTTCTGCTTCAGAGGATTTCTCTGCATCAGCATTACCTTCAGAATTTTTGGTGTGCTCAGGTTCAGAGGATTTCCCACCTCTCTTCTTCTTAGTCTCCACTTCAGAGGATTTCCCACCAGGTTTCAGCTCAGTCCTAGCTTCAGGGGACTTCTTACAGGACTTCACCTCAATCTTAGCTTTAGAGGACTTTTTGGCATTCAGAGAAAGCATCCCTGTATCCCGTAACTTCCGCCCCAGAAGCCTTTCTTGAGCCAATTCCGCCATATCTTGGTCTCTGCTCTCTTTTAGGACTTCCTGGTCCTCTTCCTTTTTCTCACATTTTCGCAGCTTACACTGGAGCTTAGCGGACTTCATCCTCTCACTGTCAAGTAACTCTGTCAAGTCCCTGACAGTATCTTCCGAAGACACCAATTGTTTCCTCAATTGTTCATTGTCCGCCAGCACAGCCACCTGCTCGTAGAGTTGCGCTCCCAGCAAAACCAAGGCAGCTACGTGGGACCTTCTGCGCGTTTTGTTCTGCGCTTCCAGGCTCTTTTAATATCTTCATGTCATCATCCAGCTTTATATATCTCAGCTGCTCACTCTTGAGTTGTGCGGAGATCATCTTCTCACTGTCCAGCAACTGTTTCTTGGTCTTCTCTAACTCATTGATAGATTTTCCACTCTCACCAATCTGTTGAGATAGATCTGAGATCTCCTGTTGCAAGTTCTTGTTTTCATGTTGCAGAGTCTCAACTTGTTCCAGGGCCTCCTCATACTGCTCACGGAGCAAGACATTGTCATGACGAGCAGATTGAAGAGCATGTGCAAGGGCATTCTTCACCTTGACTTCCTCCTCAAGTTGTCTCTTAGCTTTAGAGAAACTCTCCAGATTGCTGGCAAGATCTTCAGCTTCCATCTTCATTTCATTCTTCTCTTTTTCTATGTTTTCCATGGCTACCAGGCTAGCCTTGTGATCACTCTGCAGAGCCTGATGTGCACCATGTAGAAGACTCACTTCTTCTTCCTGGAATGACATCCGCTTGGCCAGACTCTGCACTTCACTCTCCTTGCTGGTCACAAGACCCTGGGAGCGGGACAGTTCATCCTGCAGAGCCACAAACTCACTTCTGTGGTGCTCCATTATTTTTTCCAGCTGAAGCTTCGCTTCTTGCTCTTTCTTAAAGTCAGCAAGTGATTTGTCCCTCTCCTCTGGATGTACCTCTTTTTCTTTCTCCAACAACTTCACAGAAACCATCTGCAGGGTTTCTTCCAGATTCTGGATCTGCTCCAGTTTTTTTCCAAGGCCAGCTCGTCTTTTCCGAGACCTTTTACTGACAGCGGTCTCCTCAATCTCGCTGTTAGACCTTGAGACATCCTCTGGTCCTCTGTCAGACACTCGACCCAGCTCTTCTCCATCTCTAGATGAAGTCTCCCCCTTTTTCGGGGTTGCGGCCACTTGTGCCTCATTATTATCATCCACAACAGGTGCCACTGACACCTGGCACTCTTCCTCTCCCACCACGTTGGCAACTCTGGAGACTCTCGCTAAACACTCCCGTCGGACCGGCAATCCCTTGGCGGTAAGTTTGTTGCCCCTAGCAACAACTTCAATGGCTCTTGGCACCAGCGAGTCAGGGAGATTCCTGATCAATTCCTCTGAACTGTCTCTCGGCTTCTTGGCAGACTTTTCTTTTGTCTTGTCACAGTCTCCTTCACTTAGGACTCTGTCTGTGACCGTAAGCGCAGCTCCCAGCTCCACTGGTACTCTGTTCCGGAGTTTTGGTTTTTCCACAGCCATCTCTGGAGCTTCTTTTCCAGTCACCTCTTTAACTTGACTCACGGACTGTTCTTCAGCTCCCCTAGTCGTCTGGCAGACTCCCACCTGACATATACCTAGGGTCTGCTGACACTCCCCCCTGACATATACCTAGGGTCTGCTGACACTCCCACCTGACATATACCTAGGGTCTGCCGACACTCCCACCTGACATATACCTAGGGTCTGCTGACACTCCCACCTGAGATATACCTAGGGTCTGCTGACACTCCCACCTGACATATACCTAGGGTCTGCTGACACTCCCACCTGAGATATACCTAGGGTCTGCTGACACTCCCACCTGACATATACCTAGGGTCTGCCGACACTCCCACCTGACATATACCTAGGGTCTGCTGACACTCCCACCTGACATATACCTAGGGTCTGCTGACACTCCCTGTCCTCAGCTGAGTTACTGTCCCCTGCTATGTGGTGAAAACCAAGTGTTGTGAGCCTATCAGGTGTTCCTGCTCTAGTCACCTGACTATCTTCCCACAACTGCTGAAAAAACGGAAAATCCTTCCCCAGCACAACTTCATACTCTAAGGTAGGCTCTATTGCAACCTTGTGACTTATGGTACCATAGGGAGTAGAAATACACACATTAACTGTTTTATAACCCCAAATACCGGCCTGTATAGACACTATAGTGGGGTCCGGCTTTCTGCAGCTGGTCTTTACCAGACTTATTATACATTTTGGATCTAACAAAACCGTCATCTTTTTACCTTCTATTTCCAGCTCACACAGGTTTCTTTTGTCCTGCGAGAGGTGGGAATAGAACTCTTTACATCAGAACACATTAACATAAGTGTTTCAAGAAAAACATTATCAGCCTGCATGGGTTCACAATATACAGCCCCATTCACACAGTCCAGTAGAGACCCCCAGTCCTCACTACTTCCGGAACCTTTGGTTGCGAACTCTCAGGTGCACTCTCCTCATCCCACAGCTGCCAGAAATACGGAAAGTCTCTGCCCAGTACAATTTCCACTGTAAGTTCGGCACATACCTCCATTATATGGTTCACTGTCCCAAAACATGTATCAAAGGTAATTTGAACAGTCTTACCGGGCTCCGGGCGGGACTTCACAAAGGGAATTATTTCTGGCATAATCCGAGATACAGTCTGGCAACAATCCAAGTCCACCCACAGTGGTATTCCGCCCACCGACAACTCACGGGACCTCGGCTTCGTCTTGGCGACCACAGCTTGTGGCCCACGTTGGTTGCTCCCAGCAACGGCCTTTCGAGGTTGTCCCATTTTCTTGAAAAAAATTCTCGGTCCTTTGCCCCTAGCAACGCTCCTCCACAGACACCAAACTGTGCTTGAACTCCTCTGCTGGGCTCCTCTCCAACTCGCTTGTTGGTTGCCCTTGGCAACAGGTTGCCCTTAGCAACGGCGTGCCCGCATCCTCCACCAAAATGTGACGATCCGTCTTGGGGATTAGCTCTGGGATCGTCCTGGACCACGCCACAGGATGCGTTTCTTCTCAAAAAACCAGCAAACGCTTATAATGCAAATCTGGCACCTTGCCAGTTTTATTAGACAAGTTGCAGGGAAAGAAATAAACAAAAAGCAGGAACAAAACAAAATCCTAGACCGTCTGGTCACTGACTAAACAGATCAGCTTGTCCTGACTAACAACCGCTGAGCTTCCCTCAGCCAGTTAAACATATGTCCCCTGCAACCTTCTACTCACAATTCATGTCACTCTCTTTGAGCCCCTCATAGCTCGGGCTGTGTACTCCTCAGCAGCCTCTGTCTCTTCCCTACAGCCCACATGCTGTCTCCTAGGAAGAGCCCAGATTAGACTGAGTCTCCATCTCATATACACCTCCCTTCCCTCCTGCCTCATTACTTAAGAAGCAGGTGAGAGCTTCTGCAGGGTGAGCCAAAGAAATACACCCTTTCCTTGCCACACTGCCACAATAAATATATATATATATATATATATATATATAGCAGTTAGGAGTAGCAGTATATATATATATATATATATATATATATAGCAGTTAGGAGTAGCAGTAATATATATAAATAGTAGTTAGGAGCAGCCGTATTAGTCCAGTGATGCACAATCATGTGTAGTTGCAGAATCCTGTAATGACCTTTTTATTGGACTAACAAGATTTTGTAGAGAAGCTTTCGGGATTCCTCCCTTTATCAAGTCATAAGCATTTCTGAGCTCACAAGGAGAAAACACAGGTTCTATCTCACAGAATATGCAGGGGTTAAAACAACATATGTGGAGAATGGACATTAAGTTGGGCCATAAATTGTATATTAATAGGACGATAGATGCAGATAAGGATGAGGGGGGGAGGGGAGAATGGTGGTTACGCTCCTCTGTCCAGCGTAACCACTATTCTCACCTCTCCCCCCCCCCCCCCCTCATCCTTATCTGTATCTATCCTCCTATTAATATACAATTTATGGCCCAACTTAATGTCCATCCTCCACATATGTTGTTTTAACCCCTGCATATTCTGTGAGATAGAACCTGTGTTTTCTCCTTGTGAGCTCAGAAATGCTTATGACTTGATAAAGGGAGGAATCCCGAAAGCTTCTCTACAAAATCTTATTAGTCCAATAAAAAGGTCATTACAGGATTCTGCAACTACACATGATTTTGCTTTTTATATATATATCTCAACCATACCATGTATACACTATATATGTAAAGGGACCAGTATTTTCCTCAGGGAGAGGCACTGCTTCCGGTGTAAAACAGAGAGTCAAAAAGGCCATTAGAACTCCGTGGGCTTTCTGGGTAAGAAGCATGCAGAGTTTCTCATCACACCACCATATAAGGTAGCGTGCCCTCTGTTCAGCTGTGGTTACAAAGTCTCAGAAGCTGATTGGGATTTTTGTCAAGTCAGAATTCTCCCCAAAAGAGAAGAGGCCCCATCTGCAGACAGCTGTTTCGGGGGTGCTTTTTTTTAAATTTAATCTAAGAGCCGAGGAACGTGCTCTCGAATCACCGAAAGTGCAAGAAAAAGTGCCAACGTGTTACACTAAAAAAAACGTGCACAAAGGATGCGGTCTATTGCAAGCCCTTCTCCGATAGGAGAGAGGCCCCCAACAAACCTTACCCTTCGCCTCCGGACCACAAGGTACCTGCGAGGTTCCATGTCCCTTTTCGCCAAAGCTACTAAGGGACCACCAATGCTCCCAGCATCCCCCTTGGCGTTAGCCAAGGTATCTTCCCGCAGAGCTGTAAACAGTCGGTAGACCGCCAGGAGGGACACCCAGAAGGGCTACCGCATCCTGACAAATCCTGAGGACACAACACGCAAAAAGTGACAAAAATAAATAAATAAGTGAATGTGCGCAGATATACCTCCCGGACATCCGGACGGATCTATAAAAATGTCTCTGATCCTAGCCAGAAGGGAATGAAGAGGTGAAGAGATCATGGTGCCCGTGCTTCCAGTGAGTCCATCCTCCCAGTGAGTTTCAGTCATCAGATCCTTTCACATTTCTTTTTATATGAATAGTTTTCTATATTTTTTCTTACCATTGTGACTTTTATTAATTTTAGTATGTTAACCATACTTTGTTCTGTTTTTTTGTTTTTTCTTGGAAATCGTCACTAACTTCCTATGGGTGGGATTTATCCTATGGGTGGGATTTATCCTGTGGGTGGGATTTATCCTGTGGGTGGGATTTATCCTGTGGGTGGGATTTATTCCCCTATGTAAGGCTTTTCCTTCATTCTGTCTCTTTTGAGCCTGCAGCTACAGGGTTTTCCTCCCTGCACCTTCTCTGTGCATTGCTTTGCTATTGAAGCCTGTGCCTTTCTGCTTTGTGGTGTCTCAATCACCCCCCCCCCCCCCCCCTTTCCTTCTTTCTGGAAAAAAAAAAAAATGTCTTTTTGTTAGATGTCTTCCAGAGATTCCAGTGGGGCTCCACACAAGTCTTTGGAAAAAACCCGGCAGAAAGTGCAATATTCCTCTTCCTGATGACATCGACTTCACCACCTGCGGAGCCTGTCGCCCACCACCTCCTCTGCCTTCCTTGGGTGAACCCAATATTAGGGACATGTATGTCTGGGTCAAAGATTTTGTCACGGGATCCATTAAGGATCTTAAGGACTCTCTTAGTATTCCTAAGAAGCGCCCACGCTGTAGTCATCCCTTCCCCGCTCCTATGGAGGTCGATGATGAGAAGATTCCTGTTCCCGTTCCTCTGAAGATGAAGAGATGGTGGATGTTTCCAGATATTATTTTCCTCAGGAAAAATCCCAGAAGTTGATTAGATTTGTGCAGGCTGAGAGGCAAGTCCTAAACCTGATGCTCCTTCCACGACTAAAGCGCTTAGAGCCTTTCAGATGGAGGACATTCTCTCTGCTTTAATGTCGGCAGAATGGGAGAGACCGGAGAAAGCTCCGATTACCTCTAAGAGATATAAAATGATGTTTCCCATTGAGGAGTCTCAGTCCAGACCTTGGGCCAATCCACCTAGGGTAGATATGGCTATCGCCAAAATGTCTAAACGTACCATTATTCCTACAGAAGATGGTTCTAATCTAAGTGATCCTATAGATTGTCGGATGGGGGTGGCTTTTAAGCGAACCAATATTTCTGGCTCTAGTAAGAGCTCGGTAGCCATTGCTTCCAGTAAGGTGGCCTTGTCCCTGAGAAAGTGGTTGAATAACCTACAAGAGAATATCAGTTCTGGGGTTGCTAGAGAAGATCTTCTGTCTTCCTTTGGGAAAATCAATTTGGCAGTGGATTTCCTATGTGACGCCTCTTCACAGCAGCTAAAATTTGGCACTAAGAATCATGGCCCTATCTACAACGGGCAGAAGGACGCTTTGGCTGCGACCCTGACTGGGTGACAGGTCTTCTAAATTTCAGCTTTGCAACATTAAGTATTTACCCAGAAAGCTTTTTGGCCCTGAACTGGACTCTATTATGGAAGAGCTTTCTGACAGGAAGGGTAAATCCTTAGCCTTAACTCCGTCCTCCTCTAAAAGATATACTCAGAGGAATTCTCCTCCAAGTAGGAGAAATAGACAGAACCGCTGCTCTAGTCGTGGCAGGGGGTAGAGGACCTCCAGAAGAGGAAATCAAGCTAAAGGTGCTTCTGAACAGAATAAGCAGAGCTTTTGACTGGGTCGATACTCCAGTTGGCGGCCACCTATCCTTGTTTTTTCCTGCATGGGCACAGAGGATAAAGGATCATTGGGTTCTCCAAATAATAGAGAGAGGTTATTCTCTTCCCCTTTTTGTTCTTCCTCAAGAAAAATTTCTTGTGTCCACCATTTTGCAGGAACCAAAGCAGGTTTTGTTAGAAAGCTTGATTCTAGAGCTTATTTCTTTGGCCGCGCTTGAGCCTGTTCCTCCATCAGAAGAAGGCAAAGGCCTATACTCACCGGTTTTCCTTGTACCCAAGCCTACAGGGAAACATCGCCTTATAATCGACTTAAGGTATTTGAACCGCCACTTTCTAAAAAGAAAGTTCAAGCTGGAAACCATAAGAACCATCAAGCTTCTACTTTCCAAGGGAGAGTTTATGGCATCTCTAGATCTGAAAGACGCATACTTCCACATCCCTATTTATCCAGAACACAGGAGATTTCTAAGAAATGCAGTGAGAATCCGAGGGATTCTTTTTCATCTTCAGTTCAAAATCCTTTCATTCGGGATCACATCAGCCCCCTTTGTGTTCACCAAAGTGGTATCCTCCATGTTGGCGGTTCTCAGATTGTCAGGGATAAGAGTTATCCCATATCTGGATGACTGGCTGTTAATAGCCAGCTCAGAGTCAATACTTCTGGACCATGTCAGATTAACTTTAGACTTACTCCAGAGATGGGATTGGTTGGTCAACTGGTAGAAATCAGATTTTACCCCAACAACAACCAAGGAATTTCTAGGCTGCATCATCAACTCAACAGAGATGAAGCTGTACCTAAGAGGATACTGCTTCCTCAGAACACCTCGCAAAGTCTCTCTCAGGACCCTGATGAGCTTCCTGGGTCTTCTGTCCTCTGCAACAGAAGCTGTACCTTGGGCCCTGTGGCATCTAAGGCCCCTTCAGTCGGAAATCCCGCGCCCCTGGAACCGGTCACTTTCGGACTTGGACTCTCTCCACATTCTCTCATCCAGCACCAGACAATCTCTCCATTGGTGGGCCGAAGATGGGATGCCTCTAATTGATCCATCCTGGACAATTACTACAGATGCCTCCGGTTCAGTATGTGGCGCCCACATGTTGGATGTCACGATTTCCGGGGATTGGAATCCGGAGGAACTGGCTCTTTCTTCCAACACAAAAGAGTTGAGAGCCATATTTTATACTCTGAAGCATTTCAAACCTCTCCTCTTGAGGTAGGCAGTCCGGATCAAGTAGGACAACATGGCCTTGGTTTTCTATATCAACAAACATGGAGGTACCAGATCCAGTTCACTTCTTCAGGAAGTGGGAAAGATCTTCAACTGGGTGGAATCCAAGATAACGAGGTTATCCGCTGTCCACATCCACAGCAGACAGATCACAGTTCTGGGGGAATGGTCTCTGTGTCCAGAGATCTTTCAGCAGATTTGTCACTGCTGGGGACTTCCAGAGATCGACTTGATGGCGACCAAATACAACACCAAACTAATTCACTTTTGCTCCCTTTACTTAGAGGATCAGCCATTGGCGGTGGATGCCATGTCTATCCCATGGAACTTCAATCTAGCCTACATCTTTTCGCCGACTTTAATGATACTGAGTGTATTAATGAAAGTCAAACAGGATCAGGCCTCTGTGATAGCGGTAATCCCGTTTTGGCCCAAGAGATCCTGGTTCTCTCAGCTCATGATAATAAGCAGAGGTGCGTTCTGGAAACTCCCTCTGAGGCAGAACCTGGTGTCCCAGGGAACTCGGCTCTGCCACAACCTGGCGTCTCTCAACCTGATGGCTTGGAGGTTGATAGGTCCATACTAAAAGCCAAGGGCCTCTCGGACCGCATATTAAATACACTATCCCACTCCAGGAGTGAAGCTACCAATGTGTCAGAAATATCTTCCTCAGTTGGGGTGCGGCCAAGCAGATTAATGCCACTATTCCTACAACTGCTTAGATTTTAGCAGGATGACCATCTCCCAATACTCTTAAAGTACAGATTTCTGCGATGTCTGCCTTTCTAGGACAAAGACTGTTCCGGGTTCTTGAAGTCAAGAATTTTGTTAAAGCCATCACCAGGCTACGTCCTAAGATTGTCAGGCACGTCTCTACGTGGGATCTAGGCCTAGTCCTAAACATCTTTGTTTTCCCCCCTTTAAGCCTCTACAGGCAGTGGACCTAAAATATCTTTCCATGAAAGTGTCTTTTCTTACAACAGTAACGAGAGTTGGGAGCTCCCGGCCTTTGCTTCATTTGAGACTTACACAATTTTTTTGTCGGATAAAATATTATTAAGATTCTTACCTAATTTTTCTCCCTTCCTTTTCTAACCGTAATCAGTTAATCTGTTTACCTCGGTATATTCCGGATTCCTCGTCTGGAGAAGAGAACCATGGGAATAATCTGTTTACCTCGGTATATTCCGGATTCCTCATCTGGAGAAGAGAACCATGGGAATGATCTGTTTACCTCGGTATATTCCGGATTCCTCATCTGGAGAAGAGAACCATGGGAATGATCTGTTTACCTCGGTATATTCCGGATTCCTCGTCTGGAGAAGAGAACCATGGGAATGATCTGTTTACCTCGGTATATTCCGGATTCCTCGTCTGGAGAAGAGAACCATGGGAATAATCTGTTTACCTCGGTATATTCCGGATTCCTCATCTGGAGAAGAGAACCATGGGAATAATCTGTTTACCTCGGTATATTCCGGATTCCTCATCTGGAGAAGAGAACCATGGGAATGATCTGTTTACCTCGGTATATTCCGGATTCCTCGTCTGGAGAAGAGAACCATGGGAATAATCTGTTTACCTCGGTATATTCCGGATTCCTCATCTGGAGAAGAGAACCATGGGAATGATCTGTTTACCTCGGTATATTCCGGATTCCTCGTCTGGAGAAGAGAACCATGGGAATGATCTGTTTACCTCGGTATATTCCGGATTCCTCGTCTGGAGAAGAGAACCATGGGAATGATCTGTTTACCTCGGTATATTCCGGATTCCTCGTCTGGAGAAGAGAACCATGGGAATGATCTGTTTACCTCGGTATATTCCGGATTCCTCGTCTGGAGAAGAGAACCATGGGAATAATCTGTTTACCTCGGTATATTCCGGATTCCTCATCTGGAGAAGAGAACCATGGGAATGATCTGTTTACCTCGGTATATTCCGGATTCCTCATCTGGAGAAGAGAACCATGGGAATGATCTGTTTACCTCGGTATATTCCGGATTCCTCGTCTGGAGAAGAGAACCATGGGAATGATCTGTTTACCTCGGTATATTCCGGATTCCTCGTCTGGAGAAGAGAACCATGGGAATAATCTGTTTACCTCGGTATATTCCGGATTCCTCATCTGGAGAAGAGAACCATGGGAATAATCTGTTTACCTCGGTATATTCCGGATTCCTCATCTGGAGAAGAGAACCAAGGGAATGATCTGTTTACCTCGGTATATTCCGGATTCCTCGTCTGGAGAAGAGAACCATGGGAATAATCTGTTTACCTCGGTATATTCCGGATTCCTCATCTGGAGAAGAGAACCATGGGAATGATCTGTTTACCTCGGTATATTCCGGATTCCTCGTCTGGAGAAGAGAACCATGGGAATGATCTGTTTACCTCGGTATATTCCGGATTCCTCGTCTGGAGAAGAGAACCATGGGAATAATCTGGATCTTGTCAGAGCTCTCCATATCTACATTGACAGAACCAGTTCCTTCAGGAAGGATGAAAATCTCTTCATCCTGTATCACGGCTCACATAGGGTTAAGACACCCTCCAAGACGACTATAGCGCGATGGACATGTGATCGCATCCAGGACTCTTACCATGGGGCCAATGTGCTGCCTCCTGAGTTCACTCAACCAGAGCCTTATCCACTTCTAGAGCTGAGCGAGGATCGGTACCTATAGATCACATCTGCCTCTTGGAGCACTCGGTTAACCCTTTCTAAACATTATAAGTCAGATAACGTGTCTTCTGATCATTTCCCTTTGGTCAGATCTGTTATTTATTCTGCTAACATGTAATCCCACCTTGTTATGTGATGTAAATCCCCATTATTGTGCTGCTGAGCAGACGACAGGGACACTCTCGTTATACTAACACTCTCTTCATCCCCACACTCTCGTTATACTAACACTCTCTTCATCCCCACACTCTCATCCCGACACTCTCGTTATACTAACACTCTCTTCATCCCCACACTCTCGTTATACTAACACTCTCTTCATCCCGACACTCTCATCCCGACACTCTCGTTATACTAACACTCTCTTCATCCCCACACTCTCGTTATACTAACACTCTCTTCATCCCCACACTCTCGTTATACTAACACTCTCTTCATCCCGACACTCTCATCCCGACACTCTCGTTATACTAACACTCTCTTCATCCCCACACTCTCTTCATCCCCACACTCTCGTTATACTAACACTCTCTTCATCCCGACACTCTCGTTATACTGACACTCTCTTCATCCCGACACTCTCATCCCGACACTCTCGTTATACTAACACGCTCTTCATCCCGACACTCTCATCCCCACACTCTCGTTATACTAACACACTCATCATCCCCACACTCTCGTTATACTAACACTCTCTTCATCCCGACACTCTCATCCCCACACTCTCGTTATACTAACACTCTCTTCATCCCGACACTCTCATCCCGACACTCTCATTATACTAACAAACTCATCATCCCCACAATCTCGTTATACTAACACTCTCTTCATCCCGACACTCTCATCCCCACACTCTCGTTATACTAACACTCTCTTCATCCCGACACTCTCATCCCCACACTCTCGTTATACTAACAAACTCATCATCCCGACACTCTCGTTATACTAACACTCTCTTCATCCCGACACTCTCTTCATCCCCACACTCTCGTTATACTAACACTCTCTTCATCCCGACACTCTCATCCCCACACTCTCGTTATACTAACACTCTCTTCATCCCGACACTCTCTTCATCCCCACACTCTCGTTATACTAACACTCTCTTCATCCCGACACTCTCATCCCCACACTCTCGTTATACTAACACACTCATCATCCCGACACTCTCGTTATACTAACACTCTCTTCATCCCGACACTCTCTTCATCCCCACACTCTCGTTATACTAACACTCTCTTCATCCCGATACTCTCATCCCCACACTCTCGTTATACTAACGCACTCATCATCCCGACACACTCGTTATAGTAACACTCTCTTCATCCCGACACTCTCTTCATCCCCACACTCTCGTTATACTAACACACTCATCATCCCCACACTCTCGTTATACTAACACTCTCTTCATCCCGACAATCTCGTTATACTAACACTCTGTTCATCCCGACACTCTTGTTATACTAACACTCTCTTCATCCCGACACTTTCATCCCCACACTCTCGTTATACTAACACTCTCTTCATCCCGACACTCTCATCCCCACACTCTCGTTATACTAACAAACTCATCATCCCGACACTCTCGTTATACTAACACTCTCTTCATCCCGACACTCTCTTCATCCCCACACTCTCGTTATACTAACACTCTCTTCATCCCGACACTCTCATCCCCACACTCTCGTTATACTAACACTCTCTTCATCCCGACACTCTCTTCATCCCCACACTCTCGTTATACTAACACTCTCTTCATCCCGACACTCTCATCCCCACACTCTCGTTATACTAACACACTCATCATCCCGACACTCTCGTTATACTAACACTCTCTTCATCCCGACACTCTCTTCATCCCCACACTCTCGTTATACTAACACTCTCTTCATCCCGATACTCTCATCCCCACACTCTCGTTATACTAACGCACTCATCATCCCGACACACTCGTTATAGTAACACTCTCTTCATCCCGACACTCTCTTCATCCCCACACTCTCGTTATACTAACACACTCATCATCCCCACACTCTCGTTATACTAACACTCTGTTCATCCCGACACTCTTGTTATACTAACACTCTCTTCATCCCGACACTCTCGTTATACTAACACTCTCTTCATCCCGACACTCTCGTTATACTAACACTCTCTTTGTCTGCTCCTTCCTAGTCATGTTCCTAAGTAAGAAGCCGAAGGAGAAGGAGGCGGAGTCCCGTAGTCAGGTGATCGAGGGGATCAGTCGTCTTATCTGCACTGCCAAGAACCAGAACACCATGCTGCGAGGTAAGTGCTCAGTGTGAACCGGCCTCAGAATCCCCACCGACACCCCGGGCCTGAGCCTCCAGCGACACACAGGGCCTGTGCCTCCCCCGACACCCCGGGCCTGAGCCTCCCCCGACACCCCGGGCCTGAGCCTCCCCCGACACCCCGGGCCTGAGCCTCCCCCGACACACAGGGCCTGTGCCTCCCCCGACACCCCGGGCCTGAGCCTCCCCCGACACCCCGGGCCTGAGCCTCCCCCGACAC
The DNA here is from genome assembly GCF_029499605.1 of Hyla sarda. NCBI lineage: Eukaryota > Metazoa > Chordata > Amphibia > Anura > Hylidae > Hyla > Hyla sarda. Next base: position 49,424 of record NW_026610543.1, read on the forward strand.
ACAGGGCCTGAGCCTCCCCCGACACCCCGGGCCTGACCCTCCCCCGACACCCCGGGCCTGACCCTCCCCCGACACCCCGGGCCTGAGCCTCCCCCGACACACAGGGCCTGTGCCTCCCCCGACACCCCGGGCCTGAGCCTCCCCCGACACCCCGGGCCTGAGCCTCCCCCGACACACAGGGCCTGTGCCTCCCCCGACACCCCGGGCCTGACCCTCCCCCGACACCCCGGGCCTGACCCTCCCCCGACACCCCGGGCCTGAGCCTCCCCCGACACACAGGGCCTGAGCCTCCCCCGACACCCCGGGCCTGACCCTCCCCCGACACCCCGGGCCTGACCCTCCCCCGACACCCCGGGCCTGAGCCTCCCCCGAAACACAGGGCCTGTGCCTCCCCCGACACCCCGGGCCTGTGCCTCCCCCGACACCCCGGGCCTGACCCTCCCCCCGACACACAGGGCCTGTGCCTCCCCCGACACCCCGGGCCTGAGCCTCCCCCGACACCCCGGGCCTGAGCCTCCCCCGACACACAGGGCCTGTGCCTCCCCCGACACCCCGGGCCTGACCCTCCCCCGACACCCCGGGCCTGACCCTCCCCCGACACCCCGGGCCTGAGCCTCCCCCGACACACAGGGCCTGTGCCTCCCCCGACACACAGGGCCTGTGCCTCCCCCGACACCCCGGGCCTGAGCCTCCCCCCGACACACAGGGCCTGTGCCTCCCCCGACACACAGGGCCTGAGCCCCCCCCCCCCGACACACAGGGCCTGTGCCTCCCCCGACACCCTGGGCCTGAGCCTCCCCCGACACACAGGGCCTGTGCCTCCATCGACACCACCCATCATCCTCACATACTCCCATCATCCTCACATATCCCCATCACCCTCACACACTCTCTATTTCCTCAGATACTCCCATCATCCTCAGATACTCCCATCATCCTCACACTCTATATCCTCAGATACTCCCATCATCCTCACACTCTATATCCTCAGATACTCCCATCATCCTCACACTCTATATCCTCAGATACTCCCATCATCCTCACACTCTATATCCTCAGATACTCCCATCATCCTCACACTCTATATCCTCAGATACTCCCATCATCCTCACATACTCCTATCATCCTCACATACTCCCATCATCCTCACATACTCCTATCATCCTCACATACTCCCATCATCCTCAGATACTCCTATCATCCTCACATACTCCCATCATCCTCAGATACTCCTATCATCCTCACATACTCCCATCATCCTCACATACTCCCATCATCCTCACATACTCCTATCATCCTCACATACTCCTATCATCCTCACATACTCCCATCATCCTCACATATCCCCATCACCCTCACACACTCTCTATTTCCTCAGATACTCCCATCATCCTCAGATACTCCCATCATCCTCACACTCTATATCCTCAGATACTCCCATCATCCTCACACTCTATATCCTCAGATACTCCCATCATCCTCACACTCTATATCCTCAGATACTCCCATCATCCTCACACTCTATATCCTCAGATACTCCCATCATCCTCACACTCTATATCCTCAGATACTCCCATCATCCTCACATACTCCTATCATCCTCACATACTCCCATCATCCTCACATACTCCTATCATCCTCACATACTCCCATCATCCTCACATACTCCCATCATCCTCACATACTCCCATCATCCTCAGATACTCCCATCATCCTCAGATACTCCCATCATCCTCAGATACTCCCATCATCCTCAGATACTCCCATCCTCCTCCTTGTTGTTTCCTGCAGTGACCATAGATGGAGTGGACTGGAACGATGTGAAGTTCTTCCAGCTGGCAGCACAATGGCCGACACATGTCAAGCAGTTTCCTGTTGGCGTCTTCGGTCTCGGGAAGATCTAAGTCGCAGTCGTCTCCTACAGATCGGGCAGAAGGTTCCCCCTCCCTGGCACCAGCCCCATCCTCAGTCTGCCCTCTGACCATGGGGCCCCAGCTGAGGGGCCCAAATCACAACTCATTGAGTCATATACTGGGAGGGAACCTCTTACCATGGGGCCCCAGCTGAGGGGCCCAAATCACCACTCATTGAGTCACATACTGGGAGGGAACCTCTTACCATGGGGCCCCAGCTGAGGGGCCCAAATCACAACTCATTGAGTCACATACTGGGAGGGAACCTCTTACCATGGGGCCCCAGCTGAGGGGCCCAAATCACCACTCATTGAGTCACATACTGGGAGGGAACCTCTTACCATGGGGCCCCAGCTGAGGGGCCCAAATCACCACTCATTGAGTCACATACTGGGAGGGAACCTCTTACCATGGGGCCCCAGCTGAGGGGCCCAAATCACAACTCATTGAGTCACATACTGGGAGGGAACCTCTTACCATGGGGACCCGGCTGAGGGGCCCAGATCATAACTCATTGAGTCACATACTGGGAGGGAACCTCTTACCATAGGGCCCCGGCTGAGGGGCCCAGATCACAACTCATTGAGTCACATACTGGGAAGGAACCTCTTACCATGGGGCCCCAGCTGAGGGGCCCAAATCACAACTCATTGAGTCACATACTGGGAGGGAACCTCTTACCATGGGGCCCCAGATGAGGGGCCCAAATCACAACTCATTGAGTCACATACTGGGAGGGAACCTCTTACCATGGGGCCCCAGCTTAGGGGCCCAAATCACAACTCATTGAGTCACATACTGGGAGGGAACCTCTTACCATGGGGCCCCGGCAGAGGGGCCCAGATCACAACTCATTGAGTCACATACTGGGAGGGAACCTCTTACCATGGGGCCCCAGCTGAGGGGCCCAAATCACAACTCATTGAGTCACATACTGGGAGGGAACCTCTTACCATGGGGCCCCAGCTGAGGGGCCCAAATCACAACTCATTGAGTCACATACTGGGAGGGAACCTCTTACCATGGGGCCCCCGGTGAGGGGCCCAAATCACAACTCATTGAGTCACATACTGGGAGGGAACCTCTTACCATGGGGCCCCAGCTGAGGAGCCCAAATCACAACTCATTGAGTCACATACTGGGAGGGAACCTCTTACCATGGGGCCCCAGCTGAGGGGCCCAAATCACAACTCATTGAGTCACATACTGGGAGGGAACCTCTTACCATGGGGCCCCGGCTGAGGGGCCCAGATCACAACTCATTGAGTCACATACTGGGAAGGAACCTCTTACCATGGGGCCCCAGCTGAGGGGCCCAAATCACAACTCATTGAGTCACATACTGGGAGGGAACCTCTTACCATGGGGCCCCGGCTGAGGGGCCCAGATCACAACTCATTGAGTCACATACTGGGAAGGAACCTCTTACCATGGGGCCCCAGCTGAGGTCCCTAATCATAACTCATTGAGTCACATACTGGGAGGGAACCTCTTACCATGGGGCCCCGGCTGAGGGGCCCAGATCACAACTCATTCAGTCACATACTGGGAAGGAACCTCTTACCATGGGGCCCCAGCTGAGGTCCCTAATCATAACTCATTGAGTCACATACTGGGAGGGAACCTCTTACCATGGGGCCCCGGCTGAGGGGCCCAGATCATAACTCATTGAGTCACATACTGGGAGGGAACCTCTTACCATGGGGCCCCGGCTGAGGGGCCCAGATCACAACTCATTGAGTCACATACTGGGAAGGAACCTCTTACCATGGGGCCCCAGCTGAGGGGCCCAAATCACAACTCATTGAGTCACATACTGGGAGGGAACCTCTTACCATGGGGCCCCAGATGAGGGGCCCAAATCACAACTCATTGAGTCACATACTGGGAGGGAACCTCTTACCATGGGGCCCCGGCAGAGGGGCCCAAATCACAACTCATTGAGTCACATACTGGGAGGGAACCTCTTACCATGGGGCCCCGGCTGAGGGGCCCAGATCACAACTCATTGAGTCACATACTGGGAGGGAACCTCTTACCATGGGGCCCCGGCTGAGGGGCCCAAATCACAACTCATTGAGTCACATACTGGGAGGGAACCTCTTACCATGGGGCCCCAGCTGAGGGGCCCAAATCACAACTCATTGAGTCACATACTGGGAGGGAACCTCTTACCATGGGGCCCCAGCTGAGGGGCCCAAATCACAACTCATTGAGTCACATACTGGGAGGGAACCTCTTACCATGGGGCCCCGGCTGAGGGGCCCAGATCACAACTCATTGAGTCACATACTGGGAAGGAACCTCTTACCATGGGGCCCCAGCTGAGGTCCCTAATCATAACTCATTGAGTCACATACTGGGAGGGAACCTCTTACCATGGGGCCCCGGCTGAGGGGCCCAGATCACAACTCATTGAGTCACATACTGGGAAGGAACCTCTTACCATGGGGCCCCAGCTGAGGGGCCCAAATCACAACTCATTGAGTCACATACTGGGAGGGAACCTCTTACCATTGGGCCCCAGCTGAGGGGCCCAGATCACAGCTCATTGAGTCACATACTGGGAAGGAACCTCTTACCATGGGGCCCCAGCTGAGGTCCCTAATCATAACTCATTGAGTCACATACTGGGAGGGAACCTCTTACCATGGGGCCCCGGCTGAGGCGCCCAGATCACAACTCATTGAGTCACATACTGGGAAGGAACCTCTTAACATGGGGCCCCAGCTGAGGTCCCTAATCATAACTCATTGAGTCACATACTGGGAGGGAACCTCTTACCATGGGGCCCCAGCTGAGGGGCCCAGATCATAACTCATTGAGTCACATACTGGGAGGGAACCTCTTACCATGGGGCCCCGGCTGAGGGGCCCAGATCACAACTCATTGAGTCACATACTGGGAAGGAACCTCTTACCATGGGGCCCCAGCTGAGGGGCCCAAATCACAACTCATTGAGTCACATACTGGGAGGGAACCTCTTACCATGGGGCCCCAGCTGAGGGGCCCAGATCATAACTCATTGAGTCACATACTGGGAGGGAACCTCTTACCATGGGGCCCCGGCTGAGGGGCCCAGATCACAACTCATTGAGTCACATACTGGGAAGGAACCTCTTAACATGGGGCCCCAGCTGAGGTCCCTAATCATAACTCATTGAGTCACATACTGGGAGGGAACCTCTTACCATGGGGCCCCGGCTGAGGGGCCCAAATCACAACTCATTGAGTCACATACTGGGAAGGAACCTCTTACCATGGGGCCCCAGCTGAGGGGCCCAAATCACAACTCATTGAGTCACATACTGGGAGGGAACCTCTTACCATGGGGCCCCAGCTGAGGGGCCCAGATCATAACTCATTGAGTCACATACTGGGAGGGAACCTCTTACCATGGGGCCCCGGCTGAGGGGCCCAGATCACAACTCATTGAGTCACATACTGGGAAGGAACCTCTTACCATGGGGCCCCAGCTGAGGGGCCCAAATCACAACTCATTGAGTCACATACTGGGAGGGAACCTCTTACCATGGGGCCCCAGCTGAGGGGCCCAAATCACAACTCATTGAGTCACATACTGGGAGGGAACCTCTTACCATGGGGCCCCAGCTGAGGGGCCCAAATCACAACTCATTGAGTCACATACTGGGAGGGAACCTCTTACCATGGGGCCCCTGATGAGGGGCCCAGATCACAACTCATTGAGTCACATATTGGGAGGGAACCTCTTACCATGGGGCCCGGGCTGAGGGGCCCAGATCACAACTCATTGAGTCACATACTGGGAAGGAACCTCTTACCATGGGGCCCCAGGTGAGGGGCCCAAATCACAACTCATTGAGTCACATACTGGGAGGGAACCTCTTACCATGGGGCCCCGGCTGAGGGGCCCAGATCACAACTCATTGAGTCACATACTGGGAAGGAACCTCTTACCATGGGGCCCCAGCTGAGGTCCCTAATCATAACTCATTGAGTCACATACTGGGAGGGAACCTCTTACCATGGGGCCCCGGCTGAGGGGCCCAGATCACAACTCATTCAGTCACATACTGGGAGGGAACCTCTTACCATGGGGCCCCGGCTGAGGGGCCCAGATCACAACTCATTGAGTCACATACTGGGAGGGAACTTATTACCATGGGGCCCTAGCTGAGGGGCCCCACTAACGTGACCCATTCTACCACATATTGTAAGACCTCCGACTGAGGGGCCCAAATCCTGTGACCACCATATACTGTGCAGAAAATAATGCAATAAATTGAAGTGATAGCAGTGACTGTGTGTGCTGTTGTTTGGCTACCATCTATTGGACACCGTATTGTAACCGATGCTAATGGTGACACTGAGGGGTCCTATTTATACCGCGAGTTATCTCCCCTTACACCACATAGCACAGCAACAATCTGTGTCCTGTATGGTGAGGGGTAAGCCACAGCCAGACAACTCTCATTGTGCACCGATAACATTGATAAATGCTGTTCTATGGCAGGCTGTAGTAATGGAGCGTAGATAACACTGACCAATGCTGTTCTATGGCAGGCTGTAGTAATGGAGCGTAGATAACACTGACCAATGCTGTTCTATGGCAGGCTGTAGTAATGGAGCGTAAATAACACTGACCAATGCTGTTCTATAGCAGGCTGTAGTAATAGAGCACAGATAACAATGATCAATGCTGTTCTATGGCAGGCTGTAGTAATAGAGCACAGATAACAATGATCAATGCTGTTCTATGGCAGGCTGTAGTAATAGAGCACAGATAACAATGATCAATGCTGTTCTATGGCAGGCTGTAGTAATAGAGCACAGATAACACTGATCAATGCTGTGCTATGGCAGGCTGTAGTAATGGAGCGCCGATAACACTGATCAATGCTGTTCTATGGCAGGCTGTAGTAATGGAGCACAGATAACACTGATCAATGCTGTTCTATGGCAGGCTATAGTAATGGAGCACAGATAACAATGATCAATGCTGTGCTATGGCAGGCTGTAGTAATGGTGTGCCGATAACACTGATCAATGCTGTTCTATGGCATGCTGTAGTAATGAAGCATGGATAACACTGATCAATGCTGTTCTATGGCAGGGTGTAGTAATGTAGCGTAGATAACACTGACCAATGCTGTTCTATGGCAGGCTATGGTAATAGTGCACAGATAACAATGATCAATGCTGTGCTATGGCAGACTGTAGTAATGGAGTGTAGATAACACTGATCAATGCTGTTCTATGGCAGGCTGTAATAATGGAGTGCCGATAACACTGATCAATGCTGTTCTATGGCAGGATGTAGTAATGGAGTGTAGATAACACTGATCAATGCTGTGCTATGGCAGGCTGTAGTAATTATGTGTCGATAACACTGATCAATGCTGTTCTATGGCAGCCTGTAGTAATGGAGCATGGATAACACTGATCAATGCTGTTCTATGGCAGGCTGTAGTAATGTAGCGTAGATAACACTGACCAATGCTGTTCTATGGCAGGCTGTAGTAATGTAGCGTAGATAACACTGACCAATGCTGTTCTATGGCAGGCTATGGTAATAGTGCACAGATAACAATGATCAATGCTGTGCTATGGCAGGCTGTAGTAATGGAGCGTCGATAACACTGATCAATGCTGTTCTATGGCAGGATGTAGTAATGGAGTGTAGATAACACTGATCAATGCTCTGCTATGGCAGACTGTAGTAATGATGTGTTGATAACACTGATCAATGCTGTTCTATGGCAGGCTGTAGTAATGGAGCATGGATAACACTGATCAATGCTGTTCTATGGCAGGCTGTAGCAATGTAGCGTAGATAACACTGACCAATGCTGTGCTATGGCAGGCTGTAGTAATGGTGCGCCGATAACACTGATCAATGCTGTTCTATGGCAGGCTGTAGTACTGGAGCATGGATAACACTGATCAATGCTGTTCTATGGCAGGCTGTTGTAATGTATCGTAGATAACACTGACCAATGCTGTTCTATGGCAGGCTGTAGTAATGGAGCACAGATAACACTGATCAATGCTGTTCTATGGCAGGCTGTAGTAATGTAGCGTAGATAACACTGAACAATGCTGTTCTATGGCAGGCTGTAGTAATGGAGCACAGATAACACTGACCAATGCTGTTCTATGGCAGGCTGTAGTAATGTAGCATAGATAACACTAACCAATGGTGTTCTATGGCAGGCTGTAGTAATGGAGCATGGATAACACTGATCAATGCTGTTCTATGGCAGGCTGTAGTAATGTAGCGTAGATAACACTGACCAATGCTGTTCTATGGCAGGCTGTAGTAATGGAGCGTAGATAACACTGACCAATGCTGTTCTATGGCAGGCTGAAGCAATGTAGCGTAGATAACACTGACCAATGCTGTGCTATTGCAGGCTGTAGTAATGGTGTGCTGATAACACTGATAAATGCTGTTCTATGGCAGGCTGTAGTAATGGAGCATGGATAACACTGATCAATGCTGTTCTATGGCAGCCTGTAGTACTAGAGCATGGATAACACTGATCAATGCTGTTCTATGGCAGCCTGTAGTACTGGAGCATGGATAACACTGATCAATGCTGTTCTATGGCAGCCTGTAGTACTGGAGCATGGATAACACTGATCAATGCTGTTCTATGGCAGGCTGTAGTAATGTAGCGTAGATAACACTGATCAATGCTGTTCTATGGCAGGCTGTAGTAATGGAGTGCAGATAAGATTAGATTTAAGTAGTTAATCTGTTTTCCCTTAGTCTTGACAACAGCACAATAATGGGTTAACATATCCCCCTGAGTGCTTGCAGGACCTTGGAATTTTAATGATAATTAAAGAAAAAACACCCTAAGGTTTATAAGGGCTCCTCCCCTTCTGGACAGTGAGTATATTCAGTCCTGTTTGAAGGATCTTTGTATATATTCCTCTCCTTCCACCCCCCCCCCGTGTCTATACTTACTCTGGTGCTTATTATCTTAAATGGTAGGTGGCACCAGCAGCGATACACCCTAAGGTATATAAGGGTCCCTCCCCTTCTGGACAGTGAGTAATTAATAAAGTAACAATCATAGAAGAAAGAATAAAAACATATACAACAAAATTCAGATAAGGGCGGGCAGGTGCGCTGCTGTCAAGACAGAATAACTACCTAAATCTAATCTTCTCTAGCGTCTTGCCAGCAGCACAATAATGGGATTTAAGTAGTAGTATCCCTGGGTGGGCTGGATACATTAACAGAGTCTAAAACAGATTTAACAAACTGTGTTTCATCTGATAATAAGTCAATCTTATAATGTCTGAAGAACGTGTTTGGAGTAGTCCACGATGCACTCTGGCAGATGTGTTCTAGAAGAACTGCACTCCTTTCAGCCCAGGAGGCCGCCATTGTTCTAGTTGAATGGACTTTAGTGAAACTTGGAGGCTCTAGGTCCTGGATGGAGTAAGATATCTTGATACAGTCGGAGATCCATGTAGAAATATTAGCCTTAGAGGCCGTCTTTCCTTTTTTATTACCCTGGAAGAGTACAAATAGATTCCTTTCCTTACGAAATGATTTGGTTCTGTTGACATATATTTGTAGACATCTAACAATGTCCAATGTGGAATAGTCAAATTGAGATATCTCCTGAGAGGAAGGAAAATATCGTGGTACGCATATTACATGATTAGTATTGGTGAAGGATGGATACTTGGGAAGAAAGGAAGGAATCTTAAGAGAACCCTGTCCGAGCGAAAAGAAAGGTGGGGCTCCTCAGCAGAAAAAGCTTGCAATTCTCCTACTCTTTTGGCAGATGTTATAGCCAAAAGAAAAATGGTTTTAAAGGTAAGGTGTTTTAAGGAGACCTCCTCCAGAGGCTCAAAAGGCTGTAGACATAGTTGTCTTAGTACAAAAGAAAGATCCCAAGAAGCTATTGGCTGGACTATTTTCGGCCTAAGGCTACCCAGAGCTTTAACAAAATCCTTGATTTCCTGATGTTGAAATAGCTTTACCTGGAGGAAAGCTGAAAGAGCTGCTACTTGTACTCAGATAGTACTAGGTGATAGACCCTTATTGAACCCATCCTGTAAGAAGTCAAGAATTTGGGGTCTGGATGGGTTCGAAGGGTCTAAACTATACTTTGTGCCCCAGGTACAAAATACTTTTCTAATCCTTGTATAGGTTTTGTTTGTGGAAACACTCCTGGAGTGTGCCAGAGTATCTAGAACTCGCTCTGAAAATCCTCTAGATTTTAGACCGGACCTACTAACCTCCAGGCAGTTAGATGGAGAACCTTCAGATTGTGGCATACCTGAGAGCCTTGGTGTATTAGATCCCGATGTAGATGGAGCTCCCAATAAAACCCTTGACTCATGGTCATTAGAAGAGAGAACCAAGCTCTCTTCAGCCAGAATGGGATTATTGTTATTACTGCCGTCTGTTCCTGTCTAATTTTTGTCAGAACCCTTGGAACCATGGGTATTGGCGGAAATATATATGCCAGGCTGAACTGCCAAGGTATTGACATGGCATCTATGGCGAATGGCTGGTCCTCGGCATAGAGGGAGCAAAACCTCTGGACCTTGGTGTTTAGCCTGGTAGCCATAAGATCTATCTCCGGATATCCCCAAAGAGTTGTAATCTGTTGAAAAACGTCCTGGGACAAGGACCATTCTCAGGGAATTGTCATTTGTCGACTTAGGCGATCTGCTATTATATTCAGAGAACCTCTGATATGGACTGCTGATAACCTGGTTATCTTAGAAGTAGGCAAGATCTTAGGATGGGCAGAGTCCGATAGTAGGATTGGACATCTTGTACCACATTGTTTGTTGATATAAAACACTGCTGCCATGTTGTCTGTTTTGACGCGATCGGCTTTCCCGTAATGGAAATGTTCGAAGCGTTTTAGGGTGTAAAAAATAGCTCTCAACTCTCTGACATTGGAGGAGTACTGTTTCTCTATTGTCCATATTCCAGCCACCTTGCAGCCAGCAAGATGAGCATCCCAACCTGATCCTGAGGTGTCTGTGGTTAGAATTTGCCAAGTTGGTTCTACTACGGACATTCCATCCTTGAGATCTTCCCACCATAGGAGAGAGCGTCTGGTCGGGGCGGACAGGGAATGAAGAGTGTAAAGCCCTGATGTTGTTCTGTTCCAAGTCTGTAAGACTTCGGTTTGAAGTGGCCTGAGGTGCCACAGAGCCCAAGGCACAACGTCTGCCGAGGATGAGAGTAGACCGAGGAAACTCATAAGAGTTCTTAGGGTTACTAACCGCAGAACTTTGAGATGGAGAAACCCAATTAGGATACGTTCCTTCCTGTGTTCGGACAGGAATATCTTCATTCTGATGGAGTCTATAATGAACCCTAGGAATTGTCTTTTCGTAGCGGGTATAAGACATGACTTTTCTATGTTTATGAGCCACCCTAATTCTTTTAACAGAGAGAGGGTAACGTCTACGTGTCGTAGCAGCGATTGGTAAGAATTGGCTATGATCAACCAGTCATCGAGATATGGGACAACCTTTATTCCTTGTAACCGAAGAACGGCTGCTACCAAGGATATGACCTTGGTGAAGACAAATGGGGCAGTAGTTATTCCAAATGGTAGTACTCTGAATTGGAAATGATGAAGAGTTCCCTGAATGTATACAGCGATGCGTAGAAATAGTCTGTACGCTGGAAATATTGGAATTTGAAAATAAGCATCCTTTAGGTCTAGTGACGCCATATAATCTCCTTGAAATAGGAGAGGTCTGACTGACTTGATCGTTTCCATGTGAAAGGTTTTCTTTACTAAGAATTTGTTTAAATACCTGAGATCGATGATTAGGAGGGACTTGCCTGATGGTTTGGGAACCAAAAATACTGGGGAGTAAACTCCTGTTTCCATTTGAGAGGTTGGGACGGGCTCCAGGGCGGCTAAGGAAACGAGATCTAGAATGGAACTTTCCAGTAACGTCCTCTTGCACCATATCTAGTCTTCTTTCTGGGGGCAATATTAGACACAGTCTCTTTTATTTGTTGCATGGAACTTTCCACAAATTCTTTAACCCACACCACAACATCTTGGATAGTGGGTTCAGCTGACTCAGGGAGGCGAGGGCGACATGACGGACATATAGGGTAGTCATATGCGTCCGGAAGAGGGGTTTGGCAGTCTCTACAAGAATGATGTTTGCGCTTTTCAGCAGCTCTCCCCGAGGACTCCTTGCTCCCAGAATCCTGAGAAGACATCTATAACAATAATATTATATACTATAATATGTCCCTAAATAGTAGATAGGTGTGAGAAAATAACGTAAGGAACACTCTGGAAAGTTTACCTTTGGATGCAGGTATATAGCTTACAAAACTATATGCTGGCAGTAAGAAGAATCTCATGCATGCTCAGAAAGACCTATTGACAGAAACCAGCCAGCTTAAATAAGCCTGCACTGGCGCCAAAACTTAAGCCCCACCCCCAACAAACGCCCCCTTTAGAAATCGCAATATACCTACAAGAAAAACGGAAAAAAAAGTTTAGATTTCAGAGTCAAAATAACTAGTAATTGTACTCCGCTACATGCCCGGGCAGCAGCACACAAGAAAACAATACTCCGTAGTAACGGAGAAGAGAGGCGCGGAAGCCACGCCCCCTCTGACGTGCTCCATGTTTACCTCATTCTGACGTCTGCAGACAGAGAGGAGAAAACCCGGAAGTGTCAGCGCGCACGCCGCTAGTAGCGACATAAGGCGGCGTCCTGCTGATAGATCATCCTGGTGAGCACCGCAACGCCAGGGCTCTGACAGGGCAGACTGGCAGCGGGCGCATAGACCGGCGATCGCTGCTGGTGCCACCTACCATTTAAGATAATAAGCGCCGGAGTAAGTATAGACACGAGGGGGGGGGGGTGGAAGGAGAGGAATATACACAAAGATCCTTCAAACAGGACTGAATATACTCACTGTCCAGAAGGGGAGGAGCCCTTATATACCTTAGGGTGTTTTTTCCTTAATTATCATTAAAATTCCAAGGTCCTGCAAGCACTCAGGGGGATATGTTAACCCATTATTGTGCTGCTGGCAAGAAGCTAGGAAACACTGATCAATGCTGTGCTATGGCAGGCTGTAGTAATGGAACGTAGATAACACTGATCAATGCTGTTCTATGGCAGGCTGTAGTTATAGAGCACAGATAACACTGATCAATGCTGTGCTATGGCAGGCTGTAGTTATAGAGCACAGATAACACTGACCAATGCTGTTCTATGGCAGGCTGTATTAATGGAGCACCGATAACATTGATCAATGCTGTTCTATGGCAGGCTGTAGTAATGGAACGTAGATAACACTGATCAATGCTGTTCTATGGCAGGCTGTAGTAATAGAGTACAGATAACACTGACCAATGCTGTTCTATGGCAGGCTGTAGTAATGGAGTGCTGATAACACTGATCAATGCTGTTCTATGGCAGGCTGTAGTTATAGAGCACAGATAACACTGACCAATGCTGTTCTATGGCAGGCTGTAGTAATGGAGTACCGATAACATTGATCAATGCTGTTCTATGGCAGGCTGTAGTAATGGAACGTAGATAAAACTGATCAATGGTGTTCTATGGCAGGCTGTAGTTATAGAGCACAGATAACACTGATCAATGCTGTTCTATGGCAGGCTGTAGTAATGGAATGTAGATAACACTGTTCAATGCTGTTCTATGGCAGGCTGTAGTAATGGAACGTAGATAACACTGATCAATGCTGTTCTATGGCAGGCTGTAGTTATAGAGCACAGATAACACTGATCAATGCTGTTCTATGGCAGGCTGTAGTAATGGAGTGCTAATAACACTGATCAATGCTGTTCTATAGCAGGCTGTAGTAATGGAGCATAGATAACACTGATCAATGCAGTTTTATGGCAGGCTGTAGTAATGGAGCGTAGATAACACTGATCAATGCTGTTCTATGGGAGGCTTTAGTAATGGAGCGCAGATAACACTGCTCAATGCTGTACTATGGTAACATGTAGTAATGGAGCACCGATAACACTGATCAATGCTGTACTATAGCAGGCTGTTGTAATGGAGTTCAGATATCACTGATCAATGCTGTTCTATGGCAGACTGTAGTAATGGAATGTAGATAACACTGTTTAATGCTGTTCTATGGCAGGCTGTAGTTATAGAGCACCGATAACACTGATCAATGCTTTACTATAGCAGGCTGTTGTAATGGAGTTCAGATATCACTGATCAATGCTGTTCTATGGCGGGCTGTAGTAATGGAGCACCGATAACATTGATCAATGCTGTTCTATGGCAGGCTGTAGTAATGGAGTGCTAATAACACTGATCAATGCTGTTCTATGGCAGGCTGTAGTAATGGAACCTAGATAAAACTGATCAATGGTGTTCTATGGCAGGCTGTAGTTATAGAGCACAGATAACACTGATCAATGCTGTTCTATGACAGGCTGTAGTAATGGAGTGCTAATAACACTGATCAATTCTGTTCTATGGCAGGCTTTAGTAATGGAGCATAGATAACACTGATCAATGCAGTTCTATGGCAGGCTGGAGTAATGGAGCGTAGATAACACTGATCAATGCTTTGCTATTACAGGCTGTAGTAATGGAGCACTGATAACACTGATCAATGCTGTTCTATGGCAGCCTGTAGTAATGGAGCGCAGATAACACTGATCAATGCTGTTCTATGGCAGGCTGTAGTAATGGAGCATAGATGACACTGATCAATGCAGTTCTATGGCAGGCTGTAGTAATGGAGCATAGATAACACTGATCAATGCTTTGCTATGGCAGGCTGTAGTAATGGAGCACTGATAACACTGATCAATGCTGTACTATAGAACGCTGTTGTAATGGAGTTCAGATATCACTGATCAATGCTGTTCTATGGCAGGCTGTAATAATGGAGCACCAATAACACTGATCAATGCTGTTCTATTGCAGGCTGTAGTGATGGAGCGCAGATAACACTGATTAATGCTGTGCTATGGCAGGCTGTAGTAATAGAGCACAGATAACACTGATCAATGCTGTTCTATGGCAGGATGTAGTAATGGAACGTAGATAAAACTGATCAATGCTGTTTTATGGCAGGCTGTAGTTATAGAGCACAGATAACACTGACCAATGCTGTTCTATGGCAGGCTGTAGTAATGGAGCACCGATAACATTGATCAATGCTGTTCTATGGCAGGCTGTAGTAATGGAACGTAGATACAACTGATCAATGCTGTTGTATAGCAGGCTGTAGTAATGGAGCATAGATAACACTGATCAATGCAGTTTTATGGCCGGCTGTAGTAATGGAGCGTAGATAACACTGATCAATGCTGTTCTATGGGAGGCTTTAGTAATGGAGCGCAGATAACACTGATCAATGCTGTACTATGGTAGCATGTAGTAATGGAGCACCGATAACACTGATCAATGCTGTACTATAGCAGGCTGTTGTAATGGAGTTCAGATATCACTGATCAATGCTGTTCTATGGCAGGCTGTAGTTATAGAGCACAGATAACACTGATCAATGCTGTTCTATGGCAGGCTGTAGTTATAGAGCACAGATAACACTGATCAATGCTGTTCTATGGCAGGCTGTAGTAATGGAGCACCGATAACATTGATCAATGCTGTTCTATGGCAGACTGTAGTAATGGAACCTAGATAAAACCGATCAATGGTGTTCTATGGCAGGCTGTAGTTATAGAGCACAGATAACACTGATCAATGCTGTTCTATGGCAGACTGTACTAATGGAATGTAGATAACACTGTTCAATGCTGTTCTATGGAAGGCTGTAGTTATAGAGCACCGATAACACTGATCAATGCTGTACTATAGCAGGCTGTTGTAATGGAGTTCAGATATCACTGATCAATGCTGTTCTATGGCAGGCTGTAGTTATAGAGCACCGATAACATTGATCAATGCTGTTCTATGGCAGGCTGTAGTAATGGTACCTAGATAAAACTGATTAATGGTGTTCTATGGCAGGCTGTAGTTATAGAGCACAGATAACACTAATCAATGCTGTTCTATGGCAGGCTGTAGTAATGGAGCACCGATAACACTGATCAATGCTGTTCTATGGCAGGCTGTAGTAATGGAGCATAGATAACACTGATCAATGCTTTGCTATGGCAGGCTGTAGTAATGGAGCACTGATAACACTGATCAATGCTGTACTATAGAACGCTGTTGTAATGGAGTTCAGTTATCACTGATCAATGCTGTTCTATGGCAGACTGTAATAATGGAGCACCAATAACACTGATCAATGCTGTTCTATTGCAGGCTGTAGTTATAGAGCACAGATAACACTGATCAATGCTGTTCTATGGCAGGCTGTAGTAATGGAGCACCGATAACACTGGTCAATGCTGTTCTATGGCAGGCTGTAATAATGGAACGTAGATAACACTGATCAATGCTGTTCTATGGCAGGCTGTAGTTATAGAGCACAGATAACACTGATCAATGCTGTTCTATGGCAGGCTGTAGTAATGGAGTGCTAATAACACTGATCAATGCTGTTCTATAGCAGGCTGTAGTAATGGAGCATAGATAACATTGATCAATGCAGTTTTATGGCAGGCTGTAGTAATGGAGCGTAGGTAACACTGATCAATGCTGTTCTATGGGAGGCTTTAGTAATGGAGCACAGATAACACTGATCAATGCTGTACTATGGTAGCATGTAGTAATGAAGCACCGATAACACTGATCAATGCTGTACTATAGCAGGCTGTTGTAATGGAGTTCAGATATCACTGATCAATGCTGTTCTATGGCAGGCTGTAGTTATAGAGCACAGATAACACTGATCAATGCTGTTCTATGGCAGGCTGTAGTTATAGAGCACAGATAACACTGATCAATGCTGTTCTATGGCAGGCTGTAGTAATGGAGCACCGATAACATTGATCAATGCTGTTCTATGACAGACTGTAGTAATGGAACCTAGATAAAACTGATCAATGGTGTTCTATGGCAGGCTGTAGTTATAGAGCACCGATAACACTGATCAATGCTGTACTATAGCAGGCTGTTGTAATGGAGTTCAGATATCACTGATCAATGCTGTTCTATGGCAGGCTGTAGTTATAGAGCACCGATAACATTGATCAATGCTGTTCTATGGCAGGCTGTAGTAATGGGACCTAGATAAAACTGATCAATGGTGTTCTATGGCAGGCTGTAGTTATAGAGCACAGATAACACTGATCAATGCTGTTCTATGGCAGGCTGTAGTAATGGAGTGCTAATAACACTGATCAATGCTGTTCTATGGCAGGCTGTAGTAATGGAGCACCGATAACACTGATCAATGCAGTTCTATGGCAGGCTGTAGTAATGGAGCATATATAACACTGATCAATGCTTTGCTATGGCAGGCTGTAGTAATGGAGCACTGATAACACTGATCAATGCTGTGCTATGGTAGCATGTAGTAATGGAGCACCGATAACACTGATCAATGCTGTACTATAGAACGCTGTTGTAATGGAGTTCAGATATCACTGATCAATGCTGTTCTATGGCAGGCTGTAATAATGGAGCACCAATAACACTGATCAATGCTGTTCTATTGCAGGCTGTAGTGATGGAGCGCAGATAACACTGATTAATGCTGTTCTATGGCAGGCTGTAGTAATGGAGCATAGATAACACTGATCAATGCTATTCTAAGGCAGGCTGTAGTAATAAAACGTAGATAACACTGATCAAGGCTGTTCTATGGCATGCTGTAGTATTTGAGCGTAGATAACACTGATCATTACTACAGCCTGCTATAGCACAGCATTGGAGAGTAGATTACACTTATCAATGTCGTGTTATGGCAGGCTGTAGTAATCGAGCAACGATAACACTGATCAATGCTGTTCTATGGCAGGCTGTAGTAATGGAGCACCGATAACACTGTTCAATGCTGATCTATGGCAGGCTGTAGTAATGGAGTGTAGATAACACTGATCAATGCTGTTCTATGGCAGGCTGTAGTAATGGAGCACCGATAACACTGATCAATGCTGATCTATGGCAGGCTGTAGTAATGGAGCACCGATAACACTGATCAATGCTGATCTATGGCAGGCTGTAGTAATGGAGTGTAGATAACACTGATCAATGCTGTTCTATGGCAGGCTGTAGTAATGGAGCACCGATAACACTGATCAATGCTGATCTATGGCAGGCTGTAGTAATGGAGTGTAGATAACACTGATCAATGCTGATCTATGGCAGGCTGTAGTAATGGAGCACAGATAACACTGATCAATGCTGATCTATGGCAGGCTGTAGTAATGGAGCACAGATAACACTGATCAATGCTGATCTATGGCAGGCTGTAGTAATGGAGCATAGATAACACTGATCAATGCTGATCTATGGCAGGCTGTAGTAATGGAGCACAGATAACACTGATCAATGCTGATCTATGGCAGGCTGTAGTAATGGAGCACAGATAACACTGATCAATGCTGATCTATGGCAGGCTGTAGTAATGGAGCACAGATAACACTGATCAATGCTGATCTATGGCAGGCTGTAGTAATGGAGCATAGATAACACTGATCAATGCTGATCTATGGCAGGCTGTAGTAATGGAGCACAGATAACACTGATCAATGCTGATCTATGGCAGGCTGTAGTAATGGAGCACAGATAACACTGATCAATGCTGATCTATGGCAGGCTGTAGTAATGGAGCACAGATAACACTGATCAATGCTGATCTATGGCAGGCTGTAGTAATGGAGCACCGATAACACTGACACTCTACTCATATATATATAGCAGTCTCTTCCCTACAGTCCAGCCTCCTGTCTCCTCCTGATATATCACGCTCTATAATGAGAGAGAGCGCAGAGTGTACAGTGCGTGTATATATAAAGTCCAAAAATACAGCACCAGTCAGGTCATGGATTTTAGAAAAGCTGGGTTGTCTTTATTTTCACCACAATAATAGCAATGCTTGATAAAGGCTACTATCTCCGAAACGTTGCTACTGTTGTGGGGAAAGTAAAGACAACCCAGCTTTTCTAAGATCCATGACCTGACTGGTGCTGTATTTTTGGACCTTTTGTACATTTATCCTGGGCTGGCTGCGGTGCTGTCTCATACACCCGTCATATATATATATATATGAGCAGTCTCTTCCCTACAGCCCAGCTGTCTCCTCCTGATCCTCGATCACACTCTGCTCTACAGCTTGGAAAGTATAATATTATTAGGCTCAGTGGCCACAGAGAAAAGTGCAAGATTCCAGGATTATTTTAGTATATATAATAAAATGGAAAATTATAAAAAAAAAATCTTGAATATATTTTACATAAAAAAAAACTTTATTTAAACAATAGGTCATTTTATTAGGACACATTCCATATGTTACATCAGGGGTTAAATATAGAAGATATTGTGGGGGGGGGGTCACCTTCCGGGGGAGAATTATAACTTTACTGATAAATATATAACCAGACAAGATGGCCGCTCACTCAGTCTGTACCAGACAAGATGGCCGCTCACTCAGTCTGTACCAGACAAGATGGCCGCTCACTCAGTCTGTACCAGACAAGATGGCCGCTCACTCAGTCTGTACCAGACAAGATGGCCGCTCACTCAGTCTGTACCAGACAAGATGGCCGCTCACTCAGTCTGTACCAGACAAGATGGCCGCTCACTCAGTCTGTACCAGACAAGATGGCCGCTCACTCAGTCTGTACCAGACAAGATGGCCGCTCACTCAGTCTGTACCAGACAAGATGGCCGCTCACTCAGTCTGTACCAGACAAGATGGCCGCTCACTCAGTCTGTACCAGACAAGATGGCCGCTCACTCAGTCTGTACCAGACAAGATGGCCGCTCACTCAGTCTGTACCAGACAAGATGGCCGCTCACTCAGTCTGTACCAGACAAGATGGCCGCTCACTCAGTCTGTACCAGACAAGATGGCCGCTCACTCAGTCTGTACCAGACAAGATGGACGCTCACTCAGTCTGTACCAGACAAGATGGTCGCTCACTCAGTCTGTACCAGACAAGATGGCCGCTCACTCAGTCTGTACCAGACAAGATGGCCGCTCACTCAGTCTGTACCAGACAAGATGGCCGCTCACTCAGTCTGTACCAGACAAGATGGCCGCTTCACTCAGTCCTGTACCAGACAAGATGGCCGCTCACTGAGTCTGTACCAGACAAGATGGCCGCTCACTCAGTCTGTACCAGACAAGATGGCCGCTCACTCAGTCTGTACCAGACAAGATGCCGCTCACTCAGTCTGTACCAGATAAGATGGCCGCTCACTGAGTCTGTACCAGACAAGATGGCCGCTCACTGAGTCTGTACCAGACAAGATGGCGCTCACTCAGTCTGTACCAGACAAGATGGGCGCTCATCAGTCTGTACAGTCAGATGGCTCACTCAGTCTGTACCAGACAAGATGGCGCTCACTGAGTCTGTACCAGACAAGATGGCCGCTCACTGAGTCTGTACCAGACAGATGCGCTCACTCAGTCTGTACCAGACAAGATGGCCGCTCACTCAGTCTGTACCAGACAAGATGGCCGCTCATGAGTCTGTACAGACAAGGATCACTGGTCTGTACCAGACAAGATGGCCGCTCACTCAGTCTGTACAGACAAGATGGCCGCTCACTGAGTCTGTACCAGACAGATGGCCGCTCACTGAGTCTGTACCAGACAAGATGGCCGCTCACTTCAAGTCTGTACCAGACAGATGGCGCTCACTCAGTCTGTACCAGACAAGATGGCCGCTCACTCAGTCTGTACCAGACAAGATGGCCGCTCACTCAGTCTGTACCATCTGCAGGATCATTCCGGGCCTTGTACTGGGGTTGGCGCTGCTCATCCTAGTAACCCCTTCTTCACCAGTTCTTTGTAGATGCTTTCACCTCATCATGAAGTCTCCGCCCCCTCTGACAATGTCTGAGACTGGAAACAGGAAACACCAAAGGTGGAACACAAGAGAATGGCGACTACGGTCAGATGTGGAGTGTCCACAGGAGGTGAGAAGCCTTGGCTGGAGTCGTCCACCGGGGCGCTGTAACTGCTCACGATTTCTCCAGAGCCTTGAATGTGGTGAAGGTCGGCCGCTGCTCGGCACCGCTGCGATGTTGCTGCTGATTTTCGCACTTGACAGTATTCTGACACTTGAGGAGGGATCGGGTCATAGATTCTGACACTTGAGGGATCGGGGTCTAATATCTGCAGTAGAGGTCAGGGGGCACAGAACCAAGGTGGGCGGGGGGCTGCACCCTTATAGCACAGAATTAAGGATTGCCGGGTTTCTATAGATAACACCTTATATCTAGATGGTGCCCTACACAAGAGAGCACGCCAGGAACACACCATCCGCCGGGCGCAAGAGAGGGCCGCTCCTTCTGGTAGACCTACACATCACAAAAAAAATTGTCTACATGGAGGAGGAGTAAGGAATGCCTCCAGCCTGCACCCTCATCTCCTATGTGTTCACACCCCCGTTAGTACCCCCCCGTCTTCATGTGTCACACCCCCGTTAGTACCCCCGTGTCCCGTGTGGTCACACCCCCCGTTAGTAGCCACGTCTTCATGTGGTCACACCCCCGTTAGTAGCCCCGTCTTCATGTGGTCACACCCCCGTTAGTACCCCGTGTCCGTGTGGCTCACCCCCGTTAAGTACCCCGTGTTCCGTGTGGTCACACCCCCCGTTAGTAGCCCGTCTTCATGTGGTCACACCCCCGTTAGTACCCCCGTGTCCCGTGTGGTCACCCCCCCCCGTTAGTAGCCCCGTCTCCCGTGTGGTCACACCCCCGTTAGTACCCCCGTGTCCCGTGTGGTCACACCCCCGTTAGTAGCTCCGTCTTCAGGTGGTCACACCCCCGTTAGTACCCCCGTGTCCCCTGTGGTCACACCCCCGTTAGTAGCCCCGTCTCCCGTGTGGTCACACCCCTGTTAGTAGCCCCGTCTCCCGTGTGGTCACACCCCCCTTAGTAGCCCCAACTCCCGTGTGGTCACACCCCTGTTAGTACCCCCATCTCCCTTGTAGTCACCCCCCGTTAGTACCCTTGTCTCCCGTGTGGCCACACCCCCATTAGTCTCCCGTGTGGTCGCACCCCCATTAGTCACCCCGTGTGGTCACACCCCGTTAGTATCCCCATCTTTTGTGTGGTCGGTCACACCCCCATTAATACCCCCGTCTCCCATGTGGCCACACCCCCCATTAGTACCCCCATCTCCCGTGTGGTCACACCCCCGTTAGTACCTCATCTCCCATGTGGCCACACCCCCATTAGTATGCCCATCTCCCTTGTGGCCACACCCTCGTTAGTACCCCCATCTCCCATGTGGCCACCCCCCTGTTAGTATGCCTGTCTCCCTTGTGGTCACACACCCTTTAGTATCCCCGTCTCCCGTGTGGCCCCCCCCCCCCCCCCGTTAGTACCCCTGCCTCCCTTGTGGTTATACCCCCGTTAGTACCCCCGTCTCCCGTGTGGTCCCACCTCTGTTAGTACCTCCATCTCCCGTGTGGTCACACCCCCCTTTAGTCTCTCATGTGATCAAACCCCTGTTAGTACCCTCGTCTCCCTTGTGGTCACACCCCCTTTAGTACCCCGTCTCCCATGTGGCCACACCCCTGTTAGTCCCCCTGGCTCCCATGTGGTCACACCCCCGTTAGTCTCCCCGTGTGGTCACACCCCCATCTCCCGTGTGGTAACACCCTCATTAGTACCTCTTCTCCAGTGTTGGTGGTTGCCCCATCTGTATATCCCATTGTCCAGTTACCGTGGTTCTAAAGCACCTACCCTGACCAGCAGCCTGTCCATGTGGATCTCCCGCTCCTCCTCCATGACGCGCTCCAGCACATGGAGCAGGGCGTCTCTCCTCTTCTCCAGCTCGCAGATCAATTCCTCTGAAATTCTCCTGTCGCGCTGTCTGGGGAGGAAATCGTGGACCGTCTGTGACCCCAAGTTATGCAGGGCCGCTTCATTCACGTAAAGATGTCCTGAAACAGAGACAAGACGCCTGGAGTACAAGAGTGGTGTCCACGGGGCTCCGATACCTCTACACTAGAGGCCGCACTCCATGAGTGGTGTCCACGGGGCTCCGATACCTCTACACTAGAGGCCGCACTCCATGAGTGGTGTCCACGGGGCTCCGATACCTCTACACTAGAGGCCGCACTCCATGAGTGGTGTCCACGGGGCTCCGATACCTCTACACTAGAGGCCGCACTCCATGAGTGGTGTCCACGGGGCTCCGATACCTCTACACTAGAGGCCGCACTCCATGAGTGGTGTTCACAAGGCTCCGATACCTCTACACTAGAGGCCACACTCCATGAGTGATGTCCATGAGGCTCCGATACCTCTACACTAGAGGCCGCACTCTATGAGTGGTGTCCACGAGGCTCCGATACCTCTACACTAGAGGCCGCACTCTATGAGTGGTGTCCACGAGGCTCCGATACCTCTACACTAGAGGCCACACTCCATGAGTGATGTCCATGAGGCTCCGATACCTCTACACTAGAGGCCGCACTCTATGAGTGGTGTCCACGAGGCTCCGATACCTCTACACTAGAGGCCACACTCCATTAGTGGTGTCCACGAGGCTCTGATACCTCTACACTAGAGGCCACACTCCATGAGTGGTGTCCACGAGGCTCCGATACCTCTACACTAGAGGCCACACTCCATGAGTGGTGTCCACGAGGCTCCGATACCTCTACACTAGAGGTCACACTCCATGAGTGATGTCCATGAGGCTCCGATACCTCTACACTAGAGGCCACACTCCATTAGTGGTGTCCATGAGGCTCTGATACCTCTACACTAGGCCGTACAGCGCGACAGCGCCCTCCACAGGACGGCCACAGCCATGCATGAACATGTTATCGGTCACTGATACAAAGATGGCCGACACATTTCCACTGAATGGATCCTGATCCTTACCTGAGATCTCATGACGGGACAGGATCCCAGGATTGTGGGTGATGGAGTCTAATGAGGTGATGAGGAAAGATCCAGAGATCCCCGTCTGACGCTCCAAATCCTCTATGGAGACCTCCTGCCCAGAGAGAAAAGACGCTGGGAAACCACCGGAGGGGTACATACACACCCCACCGGAAGGGTACATACACACACACCCCACCGAAACCCCCCCCCCACCGCAGAGGCACATACAACCCCCCCGATCGGAGGGGCACATACAACCCCCCACTGGAGGGGAACATACACCCCACCCACCCCCTACCAGAGGGGGACATACACCCCCCCCCCACCAGAAGGGGACATACACCCCCCCCACCAGAGGGGGACATACACCCCCCCACCACCAGAGGAGGACATACAACCCCCCCACCAGAGGGGCACATGCAACCCCCCCACCAGGGGTGTGTGTGTGTTTATGTGCCCCTCCGGTGGGGGGGTTGTATGTGCCCCTCCAGTGTGGGGGGGGGGTGTATGTGCCCCTCTTGTGGGTGTGTGTGTATGTGCCCCTCCGGTGGTGGTGGGGGGTTGTATGTGCCCCTCCAGTGGGGGGGGGGGGTGTATGTGCCCCTCTGGTGGGTGTGTGTGTATGTGCCCCTCCGGTGGGGCACACACACTCCCACCGGAGGGGCACATACACCCCGCGCCCACCGGAGGGGCACAGACACACACCCACCCACAGGAGGGTCACACACACCCACCACTACAGGAGGGGCACATACACACACCCCCACCCACCCACAGGAGGGTCACACCCACCCACAAAGGAGGGGCACATACACACACCCACACAGGAGGGGCACATACACACACCCACACAGGAGGGGCACATACACACACTCACACAGGAGGGGCACATACACACACCCACACAGGAGGGGCACATACACACACCCCCACAGGAGGGGCACATACACACCCCACAGGAGGGGCACATACACACACCCACACAGGAGGGGCACATACACACCCCACAGGAGGGGCACATACACACCCCACAGGAGGGGCACATACACACACCCACACAGGAGGGGCACATACACACACCCACATAGGAGGGGCACATACACACACCCACATAGGAGGGGCACATACACACACCCACACAGGAGGGGCACATACACCCCCCCCCACATACACATTGCCCCAGATCGGGGGGGGGGGGGGGGTATACACCTCTCACCTGGTGCTGGTTGAAGAGCAGTAAGATGAACATCTGCAGGGTAGAGACTCGAAGTGTCAGGTCTCCATATTGGACCTCGGCGTTCCCCAACCAAGTCCACTGCAGCCGGCGAGACTGAGTGTGGGCGGAGCCCAGAACCGCCTGACCTGAGGAGGGCACACAAGAGACGGTCAGCACACATTTATGGGGGGTCAGTGCAGGGACACAGCCGCTCCCCTTACTTTTTATATAGAAGTCAGTGAAATGCTGTAGGGGGGCGCTGAGG
Organism: Hyla sarda; assembly: GCF_029499605.1. NCBI lineage: Eukaryota > Metazoa > Chordata > Amphibia > Anura > Hylidae > Hyla > Hyla sarda. The sequence continues at coordinate 74,757 of NW_026610543.1, forward strand.
GTCTCCGGAAAATACTTGGAGGGATCGTCCAGGTAGCAGAGAGAGGAGATCGACCAACACCGAGGAGAAAGCACCGAGATCTGCACCTCAGCATCGTCCACAACCTTGTCCTGGAGCACCGAGCTCTCCTCCATCACCTGGAGATAGAAGACAGGATGAGGACACCGAGGAGGACCCCTGAGAAGAGAGCGCAGCTGTGGAGGAGCCACCACCATACTGCAGCAATGTCCACAATGGATTTATCACTTCATCTCCTGCACCACAATCTCTTCTCCTCCTCCTCACCATCTCCTCCTGCTCTTCCTCCTATCCTCCTCCTCACCATCTCCTCCTGCTCTTCCTCCTATCCTCCTCCTCACCATCTCCTCCTGCTCTTCCTCCTATCCTCCTCCTCACAATCTCCTCCTCATCATCCTTCCCCTCACTATTACCATCTCCTCATCCTTACCATCCTCCTGCTCTTCTTCCTATCCTCCTCCTCCTTACCATCTCCTCCTCCTTATCCTCCTCTTCTTCTTCCTATCGTCAACCTCACCATCTCCTCCTATCCTCCTCCTCACCATCTCCTCCTATCCTCCTCCTCACCATCTCCTCCTGCTCTTCCTCCTATCCTCCTCCTCACAATCTCCTCCTTTCCTCCTCCTCACCATCCTTCCCCCTCACTATTACCATCTCCTCATCCTTACCATCCTCCTGCTCTTCTTCCCATCCTCCTCCTCACCATCTCCTCCTCCTCACCATCTCCTCCTCCTTATCCTCTTCTTCCTATCTTTCTCCTCCCCATCTCCTCCTCCTTATCCTCTTCTTCCTATCCTCCTACTCACCATTTCCTCCTCTTCTCCTGCTCTTCTTCCTATCCTCCTCCTCACCATCCTCTTCTCCTGCTCTTCTTCCTATCCTCCTCCTCAGCATCCTCTTCTCCTGCTCTTCTTCCTATCCTCCTCCTCACCATATCCTCCTCCTTATCTTGTTCTTCCCATCCTCCTCCTCCTTATCCTCTTCTTCCTATCCTCCTCCTCCTCACCATCTCCTCCTCCTTATCCTCTTCTTCCTATCCTCCTCCTCCTCACCATCTCCTCCTCCTTATCCTCTTCTTCCTATCCTCCTCCTCCTCACCATCTCCTCCTCCTTATCCTCTTCTTCCTATCCTCCTCCTCACCATCTCCTCCTCCTTATCCTCTTCTTCCTATCCTCCTCCTCACCATCCTCTTCACCTGTCCTTCTTCCTATTCTCCTCATAACCATTTCATCCTCCTTATCCACTTCTTCCTCTCCTCTCCTCCTCCTCTCCTGCTCTTCTTCTTATCCTCCTCCTTACCATCTTCTCCTCTTCCAATCCTCCTTCTCACCATCCTCTTCTCCTGCCCTTCTCCCTATCCTCCTCCTCCTCCTCACCATCTCCTCATCCTCCGCTTCCTATCCTCCTCCTCACATCCTCTTCTTCCAATCCTCCTCCTCACCATCTCCTCCTCATCCTCCTCCTCCTTATCTTCATCTTCCTATCCTCCTCCTCACAATCTAGTCCGCCTCACAATCTCCTCCTTCCCTGCTTTTCTTCCTATCCTCCTCATCATCTCCTCCTCCTCTTCCTTTCCTCCTTACCATCTCCTCCTCCTTATCCTCCTCCTCTTACTATTCTCTTCTTCTGCTCTTCTTCTTATCCTCTTCCTTACAATCTCCTCCTCCTTATTCTCTTCTTCCTGTCCTCCTCCTCACCATCTTCTTCTTCCTATCCTCCTCCTCACCATCTCCCCTTTCCTATCCTCCTCCTCACCATCTCCTCCTCCTCCTTATCCTCTTCTTCCTATCCTCCTCCTTACCATCCTCTTCTTCCTATCCTCCTCCTTACCATTCTCTTCTTCCTATCCTCCTCCTCCTCACCATCTTCTTCTTCCTATCCTCCTCCTCACCATCTCCTTCTTCCTATCCTCCTCCTCACCATTCTCTTCTTCCTATCCTCCTCCTCACCATCTCCTCCTCATCCTCCTCCTCCTCCTCTTCCTCCTCTGATAGGACTCCTCTATCGCGCTCCCTGCAGGCGGTACAGATGTTCCTCTCTCTGCAGATCTCTCGGCCTCCTGCAGGTTCTTCAGCATCTGTTGGGGGAAGCGGTTTGGGGAAACAAATCCGATGTGATCGACCACAGAGTTCTCCAGCCAGCAGGGTCCAAGGGAGAGGAGGCGGTCCGCCAGGTAATGCCTGCAACACAGAGCAGCTAGGAAAATGGGACAAGGAACCAGAAGGGCAGCGAGCGAGCAGGAGACTGGGAGCATGGAGGGGGCCACACGGTACAATGCATGGAGGGAGAAGGCGGCACGCTGCACAGAGGGAGATGGCGTCACACAGCACGGAGGGAGAAGGCGGCACGCTGCACGGAGGGAGATGGCTTCACGCAGCACGGAGGGAGAAGGCGGCACGCTGCATGGAGGGAGATGGTGGCACGCAGCATGGAGGGAGAAGGCGGCAGACGCAGCATGGAGAAGGCGGCACGCAGCATGGAGGGAGAAGGCGGCACGCAGCATGGAGGGAGAAGGCGGCACGCAGCATGGAGGGAGAAGGCGGCACGCAGCAGAGGGAGATGGCGGCACACAGCATCGTAGGAAGGTGGTAATTTCCTGACCTGTAGAAATGCTCGAAGGAATTGGCCAATTCCAGATCAGACAAGAAAAGAACAAAATCCAAGAATTCCCGGAGCTGCTCCAGGGATCGGAGATCAGCAGAATCCGCACGAATCGCAGTTATCAGCCGATCTATATAGCGAGCGAACTGCTCCGTCACCTGTAATATACAATCATCAGAGACATCACTACACAAGAGGAGGAGCCAGAGCAGGGGCCACAGACACCAGAGGGGTGGGGGAGGAGGCCACAGACACCAGAGGGGTGGGGGAGGAGGTCACAGACACCAGAGGGGTGGGGGAGGAGGTCACAGACACCAGAGGGGTGGGGGAGGAGGTCACAGACACCAGAGGGGTGGGGGAGGAGGCCACAGACACCAGAGGGGTGGGGGAGGAGGTCACAGACACCAGAGGGGTGGGGGAGGAGGCCACAGACACCAGAGGGGTGGGGGAGGAGTTCACAGACACCAGAGGGTGGGGGGAGGAGGTCACAGACACCAGAGGGGTGGGGGAGGAGGTCACAGACACCAGAGGGGTGGGGGAGGAGGTCACAGACACCAGAGAGGGGGGGGGGGGGAGGAGGTCACAGACACCAGAGGGGTGGGGGAGGAGGTCACAGACACCAGAGGGGTGGGGGAGGAGGTCACAGACACCAGAGGGGTGGGGGAGGAGGCCACAGACACCAGAGGGGTGGGGGAGGAGTTCACAGACACCAGAGGGGTGGGGAGGAGGTCACAGACACCAGAGGGGTGGGGGAGGAGGTCACAGACACCAGAGGGGTGGGGGAGGAGGTCACAGACACCAGAGGGGTGGGGGAGGAGGTCACAGACACCAGAGGGGTGGGGGAGGAGGTCACAGACACCAGAGGGGTGGGGGGGGGAGGTCACAGACTTCAGAGGGGTGGGGGGGGGAGGTCACAGACTTCAGAGGGGTGGGGGGGGGGGGAGGTCACAGACTTCAGAGGGGTGGGGGGGGGGGAGGTCACAGACTTCAGAGGGGTGGGGGGGGGGGAGGTCACAGACACCAGAGGGGTGGGGGGGGGGAGGTCACAGACACCAGAGGGGTGGGGGGGGGGGTCACAGACACCAGAGGGGTGGGGGGGGGAGGTCACAGACACCAGAGGGGTGGGGGGGGGAGGTCACAGACACCAGAGGGGTGGGGGAGGAGGTCACAGACACCAGAGGGGTGGGGGGGGGAGGTCACAGACACCAGAGGGGTGGGGGGGGGGGAGGTCACAGACACCAGAGGGGTGGGGGGGGGTCACAGACACCAGAGGGGTGGGGGGGAGGTCACAGACACCAGAGGGGTGGGGGGGGGAGGTCACAGACACCAGAGGGGTGGGGGGGGGAGGTCACAGACTCACGTGCAGCGCGGTCAGGAAGGACAGCTGTAACAGTCCCTCACAGAATCCCTGGCGCAGAGACAGTAAGAATCGCGTCTGTTGCCCAAACATCTCGTCCATGGCGCGTCTGAGGGCCCGGTACATGGAGCAGAATCGGGGAACCAGATCCACATCATTCCATGACATCTCCAGGAAGCGCTGCACCTGGTGGCCACAAGAGGAATTACACAGAGGAATGGTGAAGCCCCAATCCCTGACAACCCCAGAGCAGTCACTACCTGCTTCCAGACCACCCCCTGCCAGCACTGAGCGATCCGGCCAAACTGCTCCATCCGGAACCGGAGGGTCTCACCGAAGGACTGAGGGCGTCTCGACTCCTCCCATCTGAGAAGAGGAGCCAACCAGACGTCACAAGTGAGACGTGACCCTGACCCCTCCCTGCTTAATACATAGACTCCTCCCATAGTCACAGACTCCTCCCCATACTCACAGACTCCTCCCCATACTCACAGACCTCTTCCCCGCCTAATACACACAGACCCCCCTCCAATACACAGACCCCCTCCCCATACACAGACCCCTCCCCCACCACACACACAGACCCCTCCCCCACCTAATACACACAGACCCCTCCCCCATCTATTACACACAGACCCCTCCCCATACAGACCCCTCTTCCCCTCATACACACAGACCCCTCCCCCATCTATTACATACAGACCCCTCCCCCATCTATTACACACAGACCCCTCCCCATACAGACCCCTCTCCCCCTCATACACACAGACCCCTCCCCCATCTATTACACACAGACCCCCAACAGGTGAGGGGATTGTTACTCACTGGCTTTACTGGGGGGCTTTAGCTCGGCCGTGTCCAGGGGGCTTGTGTCCACATGGACCAGGAGATGGGTCAGTCTGCGGACCCGGGAGTTGAAGACAGAGGTTTTGGCTTTGGGGCGTCGCGCCCCCTGAATGTTCTCCAGGTAGCGGGTAAGAAGCCAGCTGAGGGGGGCTGACTCCTCCGGGGTCTGTAAGGGAACAGGAGGCCGAGAGGTGAGGGCCCGTCCAGGAGGTAAGAGCACATAGGGGCCCGGAAGGTTCTGTACCTGAGGTGGTGATGCTCCTCACCAAGGGGGATATCAGCGCCTCCCAACAGGTGCGGCCCAGAGCCTGAGCCGCCTCATCATCCGGCAGGAACCGATCGGCAAACTCCTGCTCATGTGACAAAGCGCGGTTCAACCTGCAATACAGTGGCCAATCAGTGAGGAGGTTAAGAACAGCTGCAGTAGGCTCAGGAGGAGGAGGACCCCAGGTGATCCCGCCCCTTCTACATGCTGAACAGCTGCAGTAGGCTCAGGAGGAGGAGGACCCCAGTGACCCCGCCCCTTCTACATGCTGAACAACTGCAGTAGGCTCAGGAGGAGGTGGACCCCAGGTGACTCCACCCTTCTCTGCCCCTTCTACCTGCTGAACATCTACAGTAGGTTCAGGAGGTGGACCCCAATTGACCCTGCCCCCTCTACCTGCTGAACAGCTGCAGTAGGCTTAGGAGGAGGTGGACCCCAGTTGACCCCACCCTTTCTCTGCCCCTTCTATCTGATGAACAGCTGCAGTAGGTTCAGGAGGTGGACCCCAGCTGACCTCGCCCCCTCTACCTGCTCAACAGCTGCAGTAGGCTCTGTAGGAGGGGACCCCAGGTGACCCACCCCCTTCTACCTGCTGAACAGCTGCAGTAGGTTCAGGAGGTGTACCCTAGGTGACCCCACCCTTTCTCGGCCCCCTTCTACCTGCTGAACAGCTGCAGTAGGCTCAGTAGGATGGGACCCCAAGTGACCCCACTCATTCTATATGCTGAACAGCTGCAGTAGGCTCAGTAGGATGGGACCCCAAGTGACCCCACTCATTCTATATGCTGAACAGCTGCAGTAGGCTCAGTAGGAGGGGACCACAGGTGACCCCACTCATTCTATATGCGGAACAGCTGCAGGCTCAGGAGGAGGAGGACCCCAGGTGACCCTGCCCCTTCTACATGCTGAACAGCTGCAGTAGGCTCAGGAGGAGGGGGACCCCAGGTGACCCCGCCCCTTCTACATGCTGAACAGCTGCAGTAGGCTCAGGAGAAGGGGGACCCCAGGTGACCCCGCCCCTTCTACATGCTGAACAGCTGCAGTAGGCTCAGGAGGAGGGGGACCCCAGGTGACCCCGCCCCTTCTACATGCTGAACAGCTGCAGTAGGCTCAGGAGAAGGGGGACCCCAGGTGACCCCACCCCTTCTACATGCTGAACAGCTGCAGTAGGCTCAGGAGGAGGGGGACCCCAGGTGACCCCACCCCTTCTACATGCTGAACAGCTGCAGTAGGCTCAGGAGGCGGATCACGGGTGACCCCTCCCCTTCTACATGCTGAACAGCTGCAGTAGGCTCAGTAGGATGGGACCCCAAGTGACCCCACTCATTCTATATGCTAAACAGCTGCAGTAGGCTCAGTAGGAGGGGACCCCAGGTGACCCCACCCTTTCTCGGCCCCCTTCTACCTGCTGAACATCTGCAGTAGGTTCAGGAGGTGGACCCCAGCTGACCCCGCCCCCTCTACCTGCTGAACAGCTGCAGTAGGCTCTCCTTCTTCTCGCAGATCTCCTGCCCCCAGCTGTGCGCTCGGCTGGTGTAGAAGAGGAACGTTCTCCGGCACAGCTGCTCCTTAAACACCGGCCAGAACGTCGGCTTAGGCCCCAAGACTTCCAGGCCCCGCACCCGCGTGTCAATACCGCCCTGCAGGGAGACAATGATGATGAGGGGGGCCGAGGTGGGAGCACAATGCAGTCACATGACCCTGCCGCATTACCTGCTGACACCGCTTAATCTTCACCTGAACCACCGGCCCCACCGGCCAGAAACGTGTGGTGTTCTCTAAGAGAACAACGCGGGAGGCGGAGCTAGAGATGTTCACCTGATCAGGAGCACAGGAAAACAATCCACATGAATACCAGTGACCCCTGACCCCAGGACCGCCCCCGATCATCCCTGCAGAGTCAGATTGTCAGGACTGACCGCGTTCAGCTCGGTGCTGATGTTGGACGAGGTTTCTCCGCCCATAACCAGGACCCGGGCCGGCATGTAACTGGAGTCTTCACTGGCCACGACCAGCACCAGCTGCCTGCAGGGGGCACAAACTTCTGTTATATCCACAGTCACCGCCTCCTCACCATTAATCACCCGATCACTCACCTGATCACCACTCCTCGGTGCATGAAGATGTTGATATAATGGGATCCGGTGCTGCCGCTCGATTCCCAGTAGGACTTGGGGTTCCCGTCCGTCAGTTTGTTGGCGCGATGAGGATTGGAGGAAACTTCCATCTTCTCCAACATTTGTCTTCTTTCACCTCCACGCTGGAGCCTGCAGAGAGGTGAACAACAGTCCATAGTTATATGCCCCGCCCCTCTGACACTAGAGCCCCACCACTGCCACTATAGAGCCCTGCCCCTCTGACACTATAGAGCCTCCACTCCAACACCATAGAGTTACACCCCTGCCACTATAGAGTGCCCACCCCTCTGACCCTATAGAGTCCCCACCCCTCTGACACTATAGCAGGGGTGTGGAAATTTTATAAAAAACTACTTGTCCACGGGACTAAAATGGAGCAAAATCTACTTGTCCCTCCTGACGATCCACTTGTCCGGCCAATTTTCACTTTTACGCTCTCGTTTTTTTCCTCCTCGCCCTATAATAGCCATAACTACCTACTATAATGATACCTACCTACTATATGATAACTACCTACTATAATGATACCTACCTACTATAATGATACCTACCTACTATAATGATAACTACCTACTATAATGATACCTACCTACTATAATGATACCTACCTACTATAATGATAACTACCTACTATAATGATAACTACCTACTATAATGATACCTACCTACTATAATGATACCTACCTACTATAATGATATCTACCTACTATAATGATAACTACCTACTATAATGATAACTACCTACTATAATGATACCTACCTACTATAATGATACCTACCTACTATAATGATACCTACCTACTATAATGATAACTACCTACTATAATGATAACTACCTACTATAATGATATCTACCTACTATAATGATAACTACCTACTATAATGATAACTACCTACTATAATGATACCTACCTACTATAATGATAACTACCTACTATAATGATAACTACCTACTATAAGGATACCTACCTACTATAATGATACCTACCTACTATAATGATACCTACCTACTATAATGATACCTACCTACTATAATGATAACTACCTACTATAATGATAACTACCTACTATAATGATAACTACCTACTATAATGATACCTACCTACTATAATGATACCTACCTACTATAATGATAACTACCTACTATAATGATATCTACCTACTATAATGATAACTACCTACTATAATAATATCTACCTACTATAATGATACCTACCTACTATAATGATAACTACCTACTATAATGATAACTACCTACTATAAGGATACCTACCTACTATAATGATACCTACCTACTATGATGATAACTACCTACTATAATGATAACTACCTACTATAATGACACCTTTTAATTTTTCAATAACATATTCTCCGAACCAAAAAAATAAAAAATATATATATATTAAGGGAAGTGAAACTGAAATAGTAAAAGATAATTTTGCAGATTTGGTGTTTTTCTTTTCTGCGCCATTTACCTTGTGGTTGAGGTAACATGTTAGTTTTATACTTTAGGCGCCTGATTACAGTAATACCAGATTTGTATCGTTTACGTCATGTTTTACTAATTCTGGACTTTTTCTAATTTTTTTAATTGCCATTTTTAACCCCTGTAGCTTTATTTTTTTTCCGCATACCAGGCTGTATGAGGGATCATTTTTTGCGCCATAATCAGTTTTTTGTATCGGTACCATCTTGGTATTGATCTGACTTTTTAATCGCTTTTTAACTTTTTTTTCTGGGATATTATAAAAATTGCAAATCTGTGGTTTGATATTTTCTTACATTTACCGTACGGGACACATAATGTTATTTTAATAGGTTGTACAATTACGCACGAAGCGATAACGAATATGTTTATTTTAATTATGTTTACATGTTTTTATATAGGAAAAGGGGGGTGATTTGAACTTTTAACATGGAAGGGGTTAATGCAGCGGTCTTCAAACTGTGGCCCTCCAGATGTTGCAAAACTACAACTCCCAGCATGCCCGGACAGCCAACGGCTGTCCTGGCATGCTGGGAATTGTAGTTTTGTAACATCTGGAGGGGCATAGTTTGAAGACCACTGGGTTAATGTGTCTTTCAAACTTTTATAAAAACTTTTTTATTTTATTTTTTTACACTTTATTAGACTTATGAGGAATCATTAGATTCCTCAGACAGATGAATAAAGTTCTATTGAACTCCATTGATCTGTGTGCTCTGTGATCCATTGATAGAGCCTGGTCCAGCCAGGATCTATCAATGACAGAGCCGGGACAGCAGGAAGCAGAGGTAAGTCCTCCGGCTACCTCTATAGTGGATCGCCCCCCTGCGATCGCGCTGCGGGGGGGCAATCCACCCCACTAGCCCACCAGGGAGCATTCACATCTCCCTTTAGACGCCGCTGTCAGCTTTGACAGCGGCGATCTAAAGGGTTAATAGCCAGCCGCGGCGATCGCTGCATGCTGGCTATTAGCGGCGGCCCCCGGCTACTGAGAACAGCCGGGGGCTGCAGAGTACGGAGCGGGCAGGAATCCCGAGCCCCCTCCATACTCCCCTGTGAGCACCGCATACAGTCTCCCCGTGCAGACGTGCGGGGAGTGGAGGCAGAGGACGCAGGTCTGCACGGGGATAAATAAGCCACGCCCCCTCATCTCCCCCCGCACATCTGCAGAGCAAGAAGCCACGCCCCCTCATCTCCCCCCGCACGTCTGCAGAGCAGGGGAGAGAAGACAAATACACAGCTTCTCATCTCCCCTGCTCTGCTTCGGAGGACACAGGCTGCAGAGTATGGAGCGGGCAGGAGTCGGGATCCCGCTCCATACAGACTGCAGATCCACCGCACTTGTCAGGTCCGGCCCTGCTTGCCCGAAGCCGAGCTAAGGGCCGGACAAATTCACCTGCCCGGCACCCAAAACTGCTAGTCCCGGGCGTCGGGCGATAGGAATTCCACATCCCTGTATAGAGCCCCACCCCTGCTACTATAGAGTCCCCACCCCTCTGACACTGTAGAGCCCTGCCACTATAGAGACCTGCCCCTTCCACTATAGAGTCCCCACCCTCTTACACTATAGAGTCCCGCCCCTGCCACTACAGAGTTCCCACCCCTCTGACACTATAGAGTCCCCACCCCTCTGACACTGTAGAGCCCTGCCACTACAGAGTCCTGCCCCTTCCACTATAGAGTCCCCATCCTCTTACACTATAGAGTCCCGCCCCTGCCACTACAGAGTTCCCACCCCTCTGACACTATAGAGTCCCGACCCCATCCCGAGACTATAGAGCCCCACCCCTATCACTATAGAGGCCCCACCCCTGCCACTATAGAGTCCCCACCCCCTGACACTATATAGTTCCCACCCCTCTGACACTATAGAGCGCCGCCCCTATCACTAGAGAGTCCCCACCCCATTACACTATAGAGTCCCACCCCTCTGACACTATAGAGTCCCCCACCCCATCCCGAGACTATAGAGCCCCACCCCTATCACTATAGAGTCTCCACCCCCTGCCACTATAGAGATCCCACCCCTCTGACACTATAGAGTCCCCACCCCATCCCAAGACTATAGAGCCCCACCCCTATCACTATAGAGGCCCAATCCCTGCCACTATAGAGTCCCCACCCCCTGACACTATATCATTCCCACCCCTCTGACACTATAGAGTCCCCACCCCATCCCTAGACTATAGAGCCCCACCCCTATCACTATAGAGTCCCCGCCCCTCTGACACTAGAGCCCCGCCCCTGCCACTATACAGTCCCCAGCCCTCTGTCACTATAGAGCCCTGCCACTATAGAGTCCCCACTCCTGTCACTGTCACTGTGGAATACACCACAGAGAGAGCTGTGCACTGCAGAGAGTCTACAGAGACTGCCGGATACACCACAGAGAGCACTGTGCATTGCAGAGAGTCTACAGAGACTGCCTGATACACCACAGAGAGCGCTGTGCATTGCAGAGAGTCTACAGAGACTGCCGGATACACCACAGAGAGCACTGTGCATTGCAGAGAGTCTACAGAGACTGCCGGATACACCACAGAGAGCGCTGTGCATTGCAGAGAGTCTACAGAGACTGCCGGATACACCACAGAGAGCGCTGTGCATTGCAGAGAGTCTACAGAGACTGCCGGATACACCACAGAGAGCGCTGTGCACTGCAGAGAGTCTACAGAGACTGCCGGATACACCAGAGAGAGCGCTGTGCACGGCAGAGAGTCTACAGAGACTGCCGGATACACCACAGAGAGCGCTGTGCACTGCAGAGAGTCTACAGAGACTGCCGGATACACCACAAAGAGCACTGTGCACTGCAGAGAGTCTAGAGAGACTGCCGGATACACCACAGAGAGCACTGTGTACTGCAGAGAGTCTACAGAGATTGCCGGATACACCACAGAGAGCACTGTGCACTGCAGAGAGTCTAGAGAGACTGCCGGATACACCACAGAGAGCGCTGTGCACTGCAGAGAGTCTACAGAGACTGCCGGATACACCACAGAGAGCACTGTGCACTGCAGAGAGTCTACAGAGACTGTCGGATACACCAGAGAAAGAGCTGTGCACTGCAGAGAGTCTACAGAGACTGCCGGATACACCACAGAGAGCGCTGTGCACTGCAGAGAGTCTACAGAGACTGCCGGATACACCAGACACTCACCCTGACACAGGTTCCTCAGGAAAACATCGAAGAACGGGATGTGGATCTGCTGCTGGCAGCGCCGGTGCTCCTCTATCTGCCCCAGAACCATCTGACAGGACAAGACAAATGTCTCAACCACCTCCAGTGCTGAACTCACAATGTACCAGCAGAATAGTGAGTGCAGCTCTGGAGGAGATTAGGGATAAGACATGATGTAACAGCAGAATAGTGAGTGCAGCTCTGGAGGAGATTAGGGATAAGACATGATGTAACAGCAGAATAGTGAGTGCAGCTCTGGAGGCAATTAGGGACATGACGTAACAGCAGAATAGAGAGTGCAGCTCTGGAGGAGATTAGGGATAAGACATGATGTACCAGCAGAATAGTGAGTGCAGCTCTGGAGGATAAGACATGATGTAACAGCAGAATAGTGATTGCAGCTCTGGAGAATAAGACATAATGTAACAGCAGAATAGTGAGTGCAGCTCTGGAAGATAAGACATGATGTAACAGCAGAATAGTGAGTGCAGCTCTGGAAGATAAGACATGATGTAACAGCAGAATAGTGAGTGCAGCTCTGGAAGATAAGACATGATGTAACAGCAGAATAGAGAGTGCAGCTCTGGAGGAGATTAGGGATAAGACATGATGTACCAGCAGAATAGTGAGTGCAGCTCTGGAGGATAAGACATGATGTAACAGCAGAATAGTGATTGCAGCTCTGGAGAATAAGACATAATATAACAGCAGAATAGTGAGTGCAGCTCTGGAAGATAAGACATGATGTAACAGCAGAATAGTGAGTGCAGCTCTGGAGGATAAGACATGATGTAACAGCAGAATAGTGAGTGCAGCTCTGGAGGCGAATGGGGATAAGACATAATGTAACAGCAGAATAGTGAGTGCAGCTCTGGAAGATAAGACATGATGTAACAGCAGAATAGTGAGTGCAGCTCTGCAGGATAAGACAGGAGTGTGCACTCACCTGGATGCAGCCGGCCAGGATGCTGGTGGCCATCTTCTGGTAGAGGCTGGAATACTTCTCACAGTCACTCAGAAGGTCTCGCAGTTCCGTGGCCTGCAGCAGGGTGGCGCTCTGCTTCTCTAGAACTTTATTCAGAGTCTCTTTGGCTCCGAGGCGGCACATGACCACTGCGCAGTCTTTGTTGATGGACGCCAGGCGGTGTAAGAAGGTGACCACCTCCTGGAAGACCTGTAGACAGAAGAGGGTGAGCAGATAGACCTCCAGGGCGGAGCCTATATCCTGCCCCACCCCTCACCACCTCCAGGGTGGACCCCACATCCTCCACCCCCTGCCCCTCACCACCTCCAGGGCAGAGCCTACATCCTGCCCCCCCTGCCCCTCTCCACCTCCAGGGCGGAGCGTACATCCTGCACCCCCTGCCCCTCACCACCTCCAGGGCGGAGCCTACATCCTGCCCCCCCATGCCCCTCACCACCTCCAGGGCGGAGCCTACATCCTACACCCCCTGCCCCTCACCACCTCCAGGGCGGAGCCTACATCCTGCACCCCCTGCCCCTCACCACCTCCAGGGCGGAGCCTACATCCTGCACCCCCTGCCCCTCACCACCTCCAGGGCGGAGCCTACATCCTGCACCCCGCCCCTCACCACCTACAGGGCAGAGCCTACATCCTGCACCCCCGTCCCTCACCACCTCCAGGGCGGAGCCTAAATCCTGCACCCCCCCGTCCCTCACCACCTCCAGGGCAGAGCCTAAATCCTGCACCCCCTGCCCCTCACCACCTCCAGGTGGGGCCTACATTCTGCACCCCCTGCCCCTCACCACCTCCAGGGCGGAGCCTACATCCTGCACCCCGCCCCTCACCACCTCCAGGGCAGAGCCTACATCCTGCACCCCACCCCTCACCACCTCCAGGGCGGAGCCTACATCCTCCACCCCGGCCCCTCACCACCTCCAGGGCGGAGCCTACATCCTGCACCCCCTGCCCCCCACCACCTCCAGGGCAGAGCCTACATCCTGCACCCCCGTCCCTCACCACCTCCAGGGCGGAGCCTAAATCCTGCACCCCCCGTCCCTCACCACCTCCAGGGCAGAGCCTAAATCCTGCACCCCCTGCCCCTCACCACCTCCAGGGCAGAGCCTACATCCTGCACCCCCTGCCCCTCACCACCTCCAGGGCGGAGCCTACATCCTGCACCCCCTGCCCCTCTCCACCTCCAGGGCAGAGCCTACATCCTGCACCCCGCCGCTCACCACCTCCAGGGCGGAGCCTACATCCTGCACCCCGCCCCTCACCACCTCCAGGGCAGAGCCTAAATCCTGCACCCCCTGCCCCTCACCACCTCCAGGGCGGAGCCTAAATCCTGCAACCCCTGCCCCTCACCACCTCCAGGGCAGAGCCTACATCCTCCACCCCCGTCCCTCACCACCTCCAGGGCAGAGCCTAAATCCTGCACCACCACCCCTCACCACCTATATCCTGCACCCCCTGCCCCTCTCCACCTCCAGGGCGGAGCCTACATCCTGCACCCCCACCCCTCTCCACCTCCAGGGCAGAGCCTATATCCTGCATCCCTGCCCCTCACCAACTCCAGGGCGGACCCCACATCCTGCACCACCCCTCACCACCTCCAGGGCAGAGCCTACATCCTGCACCCCTACCCCTCACCACCTCCAGGGCAGAGCCTAAATCCTGCACCCCCACCCCTCACCACCTCCAGGGCAGAGCCTACATCCTGCACCCCCTGCACCTCTCCACCTCCAGGGCGGACCCCACATCCTGCACCACCCCTCACCACCTCAAGGGCGGAGCCTAAATCCTGCACCCCCTGCCCCTCACCACCTCCAGGGCGGAGCCTACATCCTGCACCCCCGCCCCTCACCACCTCCAGGGCGGAGCCTACATTCTGCACCCCCTGCCCCTCACCACCTCCAGGGCAGAGCCTACATCCTGCACCCCCTGCCCCTCACCAACTCCAGGGCGGACCCCACATCCTGCATCCCTGCCCCTCACCACCTCCAGGGCGGAGCCTAAATCCTGCACCCCCGCCCCTCACCTCATGGTCGCTGGTGGTGCTCACGAGAGATGTCAGACACGGCTCGATGCTCCGGTGCCAGGGGAGCGTGTCTTCTTGGTAGAAAGACAAAGACTTATTCAGGATCCTGGTACAAGACACAATCATCCATTATTGAGAAATCATCATCATCCAATATAGATAAATCATCACCACCATCATCATCATCACCCATTATAGAGAAATCATCATCATCATTGAGAAATCATCATCATCCATTATAGAGAAATTATCATCATCATTGAGAAATCATCATCATCCATTATAGAGAAATTATCATCATCCATTATAGAGAAATCATCATCATCCATTATAGAGAAATCATCATCATAATTATCATCACCCATTATAGCGAGCCAAGAACTCATCATCATCAGCCATTAGAGCACCGAGAACTCATTATCATCCATTATAGAGAACCAAGAACTCATCATCATCATCCACTATAGAGAAATCATCATCCGTTATAGAGAAATCATCATCATCCATTATAGAGAAATCATCATCCATTATACAGAAATCATCATCATCATATATTATAGAGAACCAAAAAATCATCATCATCATCCATTAGAGAGCCGAGAACTCATCATCCATTATAGAGAACCAAGAACTCATCATCATCATCCATTATAGATAAATCATCATCATCCATTATAGAAAAATCATCATCATCCATTATAGAGAAATCATCATCATCCATTATAGAGAACCAAAAACTCATCATCATCATCATCATCCATTATAGAGAGCTGAGAACTCATCATCATCATCATCATTATAGAGAGCCGAGAACTCATCATTATCAATCAATCATCATCAATCAATAATCATCATCATCATCCATTATGGAGAGCCGAGAAATCATCATCCATTATAGAGAGCCGAGAACTCATCATCATCATCATCCATTATAGAGAGCCGAGAACTCATCATCATCATCATCCATTATAGAGAGCCGAGAACTCATCATCATCATCCATTATAGAGAGCCGAGAACTCATCATCATCATCATCCATTATAGAGAGCCGAGAACTCATCATCATCATCCATTATAGAGAGCCGAGAACTCATCATCATCCATTATAGAGAGACGAGAACTCATCATCATCATCATCCATTATAGAGAGCCGAGAACTCATCATCATCATCCATTATAGAGAGCCAAGAACTCATCATCATCATCATTATAGAGAGCCGAGAATTCATCATCATCATCATCATTATGGAGAGCCGAGAACTCATCATCATCATCATTATGGAGATCTGAGAACTCATCATCATCATCCATTATAGAGAGCCGAGAACTCATCATCATCATCATCATCATCATTATGGAGAGCAAAGAACTCATCATCATCATCATCATTATAGAGAGCCGAGAACTCATCATCATCATCATCATTATAGAGAGCCGAGAACTCATCATCATCATCATCATTATAGAGAGCCGAGAACTCATCATCCATTATAGAGAGCCGAGAACTCATCATCATCATTATAGAGAGCCGAGAACTCATCATCATCATCATCATTATAGAGAGCCGAGAACGCATCATCATCATCATCATCATTATAGAGAGCTGAGAACTCATCATCATCATCATCATTATAGAGAGCCGAGAACTCATCATCATCATCATCATCATTACAGAGAGCTAAGAACTCATCATCATCATTATAGAGAGCCGAGAACTCATCATCATCATCCATTATAGACAGCTGAGAACTCATCATCATCATCATTATAGAGAGCCGAGAACTCATCATCATCATCATTATAGAGAGCCGAGAACTCATCATCATCATCCATTATAGAGAGCCGAGAACTCATCATCATCATCATCATTATAGAGAGCCAAGAAATCATCATCATCATCCATTCTAGAGAGCACCGAGAACTCATCATCATTCTAGAGAGCCAAGAAATCATCATCATCATTTTAGAAAGCCAAGAACTCATCATCATCATCATTCTAGAGAGCCAAGAAATCATCATCATCATTATAGAGAGCCAAGAACTCATCATCATCATCATTATAGAGAGCTGAGAACTCATCATCATCATCATTATAGAGAGCCAAGAACTCATCATCATCATCATTATAGAGAGCCGAGAACTCATCATCATCATCATTATAGAGAGCCGAGAACTCATCATCATCATCATTATAGAGAGCCGAGAACTCATCATCATCATCATTATAGAGAGCCGAGAACTCATCATCATCATCATTATAGAGAGCCGAGAAATCATCATCATCATCATTATAGAGAGCCGAGAACTCATCATCATCATCATTATAGAGAGCCGAGAACTCATCATCATCATCCATTATAGAGAGCCGAGAACTCATCATCATCATCATTATAGAGAGCCGAGAACTCATCATCATCATCATTATAGAGAGCCGAGAACTCATCATCATCATCATTATAGAGAGCCGAGAACTCATCATCATCATCATTATAGAGAGCCGAGAACTCATCATCATCATCATTATAGAGAGCCGAGAACTCATCATCATCATTCTAGAGAGCCAAGAAATCATCATCATCATTATAGAGAGCCGAGAACTCATCATCATCATTCTAGAGAGCCAAGAACTCATCATCATCATTATAGAGAGCCGAGAACTCATCATCATCATTCTAGAGAGCCAAGAAATCATCATCATCATTATAGAGAGCCGAGAAATCATCATCATCATCATTATAGAGAGCCGAGAACTCATCATCATCATTCTAGAGAGCCAAGAACTCATCATCATCATCATTATAGAGAGCCAAGAACTCATCATCATCATCATCATCATTATAGAGAGCCGAGAACTCATCATCATCATTCTAGAGAGCCAAGAAATCATCATCATCATTATAGAGAGCCGAGAATTCATCATCATTATAGAGAGCCGAGAACTCATCATCATCATCATTCTAGAGAGCCAAGAAATCATCATCATCATTATAGAGAGCCAATAACTCATCATCATCATTCTAGAGAGCCGAGAACTCATCATCATCATCATCATTATAGAGAGCCGAGAACTCATCATCATCATCATCATTATAGAGAGCCAAGAAATCATCATCATCATCCATTCTAGAGAGCACCGAGAACTCATCATCATTCTAGAGAGCCAAGAAATCATCATCATCATTTTAGAGAGCCAAGAACTCATCATCATCATCATTCTAGAAAGCCAAGAAATCATCATCATCATTATAGAGAGCCAAGAACTCATCATCATCATCATTATAGAGAGCCAAGAACTCATCATCATCATCATTATAGAGAGCCGAGAACTCATCATCATCATCATTATAGAGAGCCGAGAACTCATCATCATCATCATTATAGAGAGCCGAGAACTCATCATCATCATCATTATAGAGAGCCGAGAACTCATCATCATCATCATTATAGAGAGCCGAGAACTCATCATCATCATCATTATAGAGAGCCGAGAACTCATCATCATCATCATTATAGAGAGCCGAGAACTCATCATCATCATCATTATAGAGAGCCGAGAACTCATCATCATCATCACTATAGAGAGCCGAGAACTCATCATCATCATTATAGAGAGCCGAGAACTCATCATCATCATCCATTATAGACAGCTGAGAACTCATCATCATCATCATTATAGAGAGCCGAGAACTCATCATCATCATCATTATAGAGAGCCGAGAACTCATCATCATCATCCATTATAGAGAGCCGAGAACTCATCATCATCATCATCATTATAGAGAGCCAAGAAATCATCATCATCATCCATTCTAGAGAGCACCGAGAACTCATCATCATTCTAGAGAGCCAAGAAATCATCATCATCATTTTAGAAAGCCAAGAACTCATCATCATCATCATTCTAGAGAGCCAAGAAATCATCATCATCATTATAGAGAGCCAAGAACTCATCATCATCATCATTATAGAGAGCTGAGAACTCATCATCATCATCATTATAGAGAGCCAAGAACTCATCATCATCATCATTATAGAGAGCCGAGAACTCATCATCATCATCATTATAGAGAGCCGAGAACTCATCATCATCATCATTATAGAGAGCCGAGAACTCATCATCATCATCATTATAGAGAGCCGAGAACTCATCATCATCATCATTATAGAGAGCCGAGAACTCATCATCATCATCATTATAGAGAGCCGAGAACTCATCATCATCATCCATTATAGAGAGCCGAGAACTCATCATCATCATCATTATAGAGAGCCGAGAACTCATCATCATCATCATTATAGAGAGCCGAGAACTCATCATCATCATCATTATAGAGAGCCGAGAACTCATCATCATCATCATTATAGAGAGCCGAGAACTCATCATCATCATCATTATAGAGAGCCGAGAACTCATCATCATCATTCTAGAGAGCCAAGAAATCATCATCATCATTATAGAGAGCCGAGAACTCATCATCATCATTCTAGAGAGCCAAGAACTCATCATCATCATTATAGAGAGCCGAGAACTCATCATCATCATTCTAGAGAGCCAAGAAATCATCATCATCATTATAGAGAGCCGAGAAATCATCATCATCATCATTATAGAGAGCCGAGAACTCATCATCATCATTCTAGAGAGCCAAGAACTCATCATCATCATCATTATAGAGAGCCAAGAACTCATCATCATCATCATCATCATTATAGAGAGCCGAGAACTCATCATCATCATTCTAGAGAGCCAAGAAATCATCATCATCATTATAGAGAGCCGAGAATTCATCATCATTATAGAGAGCCGAGAACTCATCATCATCATCATTCTAGAGAGCCAAGAAATCATCATCATCATTATAGAGAGCCAATAACTCATCATCATCATTCTAGAGAGCCGAGAACTCATCATCATCATCATCATTATAGAGAGCCGAGAACTCATCATCATCATCATCATTATAGAGAGCCAAGAAATCATCATCATCATCCATTCTAGAGAGCACCGAGAACTCATCATCATTCTAGAGAGCCAAGAAATCATCATCATCATTTTAGAGAGCCAAGAACTCATCATCATCATCATTCTAGAAAGCCAAGAAATCATCATCATCATTATAGAGAGCCAAGAACTCATCATCATCATCATTATAGAGAGCCAAGAACTCATCATCATCATCATTATAGAGAGCCGAGAACTCATCATCATCATCATTATAGAGAGCCGAGAACTCATCATCATCATCATTATAGAGAGCCGAGAACTCATCATCATCATCATTATAGAGAGCCGAGAACTCATCATCATCATCATTATAGAGAGCCGAGAACTCATCATCATCATCATTATAGAGAGCCGAGAACTCATCATCATCATCATTATAGAGAGCCGAGAACTCATCATCATCATCATTATAGAGAGCCGAGAACTCATCATCATCATTCTAGAGAGCCAAGAAATCATCATCATCATTATAGAGAGCCGAGAAATCATCATCATTATAGAGAGCCGAGAACTCATCATCATCATTCTAGAGAGCCAAGAACTCATCATCATCATCATTATAGAGAGCCAAGAACTCATCATCATCATCATCATCATCATTATAGAGAGCCGAGAACTCATCATCATCATTCTAGAGAGCCAAGAAATCATCATCATCATTATAGAGAGCCGAGAAATCATCATCATCATCATTATAGAGAGCCGAGAACTCATCATCATCATTCTAGAGAGCCAAGAACTCATCATCATCATCATTATAGAGAGCCAAGAACTCATCATCATCATCATCATCATCATTATAGAGAGACGAGAACTCATCATCATCATTCTAGAGAGCCGAGAACTCATCATCATCATTATAGAGAGCCGAGAACTCATCATCATCATTCTAGAGAGCCAAGAAATCATCATCATCATTATAGAGAGCCGAGAATTCATCATCATTATAGAGAGCCGAGAACTCATCATCATCATCATTATAGAGAGCCAAGAAATCATCATCATCATTACAGAGAGCCAATAACTCATCATCATCATTATAGAGAGCCGAGAACTCATCATCATCATTATAGAGAGCCGAGAACTCATCATCATCATCATTATAGAGAGCCGAGAACTCATCATCATCATTCTAGAGAGCCAAGAACTCATCATCATCATTATAGAGAGCCGAGAACTCATCATCATCATCATCATTATAGAGAGCCGAGAACTCATCATCATCATCATCATCATTATAGAGAGCCGAGAAATCATCATCATCATCATCATCAGCATCCATTATAGAGAGCCGAGAATTCATCATCATCATCATTATAGAGAGCCGAGAACTCATCATCATCATCATCATCATCATCATTATAGAGAGCCGAGAAATCATCATCATCATCATCATCATCATCATCATCAGCATCCATTATAGAGAGCCGAGAATTCATCATCAGCATCCATTATAGAGAGCCGAGAAATCATCATCATCATCATTATAGAGAGCCGAGAACTCATCATCATCATCATTATAGAGAGCCGAGAACTCATCATCATTAGTGTTGAGTGGCATAGGCCATATTCGAATTCGCGAATATTCGCGAATATATGGACGAATATTCGTCATACATTCGCGAATATTCGCATATTTGTTATATTCTCGTTTTATTTTCGCATATGCGAATTTTCGCACGCCAGTCTCACACAGTAGTATTAGAGCCTTCTTTACACCACACAAGCTGGAAGCAGAGAGGGATGATCACTGTGATGTGTACTGTGAAGAAAAAAAAACAACAAAAAACGAATATTCGCGAGCAACACTAATCATCATCATCATCATCATTATAGAGAGCCGAGAACTCATCATCATCATCATTATAGAGAGCCGAGAACTCATCATCATCATCATCCATTATAGAGAGCCGAGAACTCATCATCATCATCATTATAGAGAGCCGAGAACTCATCATCATCATCATTATAGAGAGCCGAGAACTCATCATCATCATCATTATAGAGAGCCGAGAACTCATTATCATCATCATCCATTATAGAGAGCCGAGAACTCATCATCATCATCATTATAGAGAGCCGAGAACTCATCATCATTATAGAGAGCCGAGAACTCATCATCATCATCATCATTATAGAGAGCCGAGAACTCATCATCATCATCATCATTATAGAGAGCCGAGAACTCATCATCATCATCATTATAGAGAGCCGAGAACTCATCATCATCATCATTATAGAGAGCCGAGAACTCATCATCATCATCATTAAAAGAGCCGAGAACTGATCATCATCATCCATTATAGAGAGCCGAGAACTCATCATCATCATCATTATAGAGAGCCGAGAACTCATCATCATCATCATTATAGAGAGCCGAGAACTCATCATCATCATCATTATAGAGAGCCGAGAACTCATCATCATCATTCTAGAGAGCCTAGAACTCATCATCATCATCCATTATAGAGAGCCGAGAACTCATCATCATCATTCTAGAGAGCCGAGAACTCATCATCATCATTATAGAGAGCCGAGAACTCATCATCATCATTATAGAGAGCCGAGAACTCATCATCATCATCATTATAGAGAGCCGAGAACTCATCATCATCATCATTATAGAGAGCCGAGAACTCATCATCATCATCATTATAGAGAGCCGAGAACTCATCATCATCATCCATTATAGAGAGCCGAGAACTCATCATCATCATCATTATAGAGAGCCGAGAAATCATCATCATCATTATAGAGAGCCGAGAACTCATCATCATCATTATAGAGAGCCGAGAAATCATCATTATAGAGAGCCGAGAACTCATCATCATCATCATCATCATTATAGAGACGAGAAATCATCATTATAGAGAGCCGAGAACTCATCATCATCATCATCATCATTATAGAGAGCCGAGAACTCATCATCATCATCATCATCATTATAGAGAGCCGAGAACTCATCATCATCATCATTATAGAGAGCCAAGAACTCATCATCATCATCATTATAGAGAGCCGAGAACTCATCATCATCATCATTATAGAGAGCCGAGAACTCATCATCATCATCATTATAGAGAGCCGAGAACTCATCATCATCATCATTATAGAGAGCCGAGAACTCATCATCATCATCATTATAGAGAGCCGAGAACTCATCATCATCATCATTATAGAGAGCCGAGAACTCATCATCATCATCATTATAGAGAGCCGAGAACTCATCATCATCATCATTATAGAGAGCCAAGACCTCATCATCATCATCACTATAGAGAGCCGAGAACTCATCATCATCATCATTATAGAGAGCCGAGAACTCATCATCATCATCATTATAGAGAGCCGAGAACTCATCATCATCATCATTATAGAGAGCCAAGAACTCATCATCATCATCATTATAGAGAGCCGAGAACTCATCATCATCATCATCCATTATAGAGAGCCGAGAACTCATCATCATCATCATCATCATTATAGAGAGCCGAGAACTCATCATCATCATCATTATAGAGAGCCAAGAACTCATCATCATCATCATTATAGAGAGCCGAGAAATCATCATCATCATTATAGAGAGCCGAGAAATCATCATCATCATCATTATAGAGAGCCGAGAACTCATCATCATCATCATTATAGAGAGCCGAGAACTCATCATCATCATCATTATAGAGAGCCGAGAACTCATCATCATCATCATTATAGAGAGCCGAGAACTCATCATCATCATTCTAGAGAGCCGAGAAATCATCAACATCATTATAGAGAGCCGAGAACTCATCATCATTATAGAGAGCCGAGAACTCATCATCATCATCATTATAGAGAGCCGAGAACTCATCATCATCATCATTATAGAGAGCCGAGAACTCATCATCATCATCATTATAGAGAGCCGAGAACTCATCATCATCATCATTAAAGAGAGCCGAGAACTGATCATCATCATCCATTATAGAGAGCCGAGAACTCATCATCATCATCATTATAGAGAGCCGAGAAATCATCATCATCATTATAGAGAGCCAAGAACTCATCATCATCATCATTATAGAGAGCCGAGAACTCATCATCATCATTCTAGAGAGCCGAGAACTCATCATCATCATCATTATAGAGAGCCAAGAACTCATCATCATCATCATTATAGAGAGCAAAGAACTCATCATCATCATCATTATAGAGAGCAAAGAACTCATCATCATCATCATTATAGAGAGCCGAGAAATCATCATCATCATTATAAAGAGCCGAGAAATCATCATCATCATTATAGAGAGCCGAGAAATCATCATCATCATTATAGAGAGCCGAGAAATCATCATCATCATTATAGAGAGCCGAGAACTCATCATCATCATCATTATAGAGAGCCGAGAAATCATCATCATCATCATTATAGAGAGCCGAGAACTCATCATCATCATCATTATAGAGAGCCGAGAACTCATCATCATCATCATTATAGAGAGCTGAGAACTCATCATCATCATCATTATAGAGAGCCGAGAACTCATCATCATCATCATTATAGAGAGCTGAGAACTCATCATCATCATCATTATAGAGAGCCGAGAACTCATCATCATCATCATTATAGAGAGCTGAGAACTCATCATCATCATCATTATAGAGAGCCGAGAACTCATCATCATCATCATTATAGAGAGCTGAGAACTCATCATCATCATCATTATAGAGAGCCGAGAACTCATCATCATCATCATTATAGAGAGCTGAGAACTCATCATCATCATCATTATAGAGAGCCAAGAACTCATCATCATCATCATTATAGAGAGCCAAGAACTCATCATCATCATCATTATAGAGAGCCGAGAGCTCATTATCATCATCATTATAGAGAGCTGAGAACTCATCATCATCATCATTATAGAGAGCTGAGAACTCATCATCATCATCATTATAGAGAGCCGAGAACTCATCATCATCATCATTATAGAGAGCTGAGAAATCATCATCATCATTATAGAGAGCCGAGAACTCATCATCATCATCATTATAGAGAGCCAAGAACTCATCATCATCATCATTATAGAGAGCCGAGAACTCATCATCATCATCATTATAGAGAGCCGAGAACTCATCATCATCATCATCATCATTATAGAGAGCCGAGAACTCATCATCATCATCATTATAGAGAGCCAAGAACTCATCATCATCATCATTATAGAGAGCCAAGAACTCATCATCATCATCATTATAGAGAGCTGAGAACTCATCATCATCATCATTATAGAGAGCCAAGAACTCATCATCATCATCATTATAGAGAGCCGAGAACTCATCATCATCATCATTATAGAGAGCCAAGAACTCATCATCATCATCATTATAGAGTGCCAAGAACTCATCATCATCATCATTATAGAGAGCCGAGAACTCATCATCATCATCCATTATAGAGAGCCAAGACCTCATCATCATCATCATTATAGAGAGCCGAGAACTCATCATCATCATCATTATAGAGAGCCAAGAACTCATCATCATCATCATTATAGAGAGCCGAGAACTCATCATCATCATCATCATCATTATAGAGAGCCGAGAAATCATCATCATCATTATAGAGAGCCGAGAACTCATCATCATCATTATAGAGAGCCGAGAACTCATCATCATCATCATTATAGAGAGCCGAGAACTCATCATCATCATCATTATAGAGAGCCGAGAACTCATCATCATCATCATTATAGAGAGCCGAGAACTCATCATCATCATCATTATAGAGAGCCGAGAACTCATCATCATCATCATTAAAGAGAGCCGAGAACTGATCATCATCATCCATTATAGAGAGCCGAGAACTCATCATCATCATCATTATAGAGAGCCGAGAAATCATCATCATCATTATAGAGAGCCAAGAACTCATCATCATCATCATTATAGAGAGCCGAGAACTCATCATCATCATTCTAGAGAGCCGAGAACTCATCATCATCATCATTATAGAGAGCCAAGAACTCATCATCATCATCATTATAGAGAGCAAAGAACTCATCATCATCATCATTATAGAGAGCAAAGAACTCATCATCATCATCATTATAGAGAGCCGAGAAATCATCATCATCATTATAAAGAGCCGAGAAATCATCATCATCATTATAGAGAGCCGAGAAATCATCATCATCATTATAGAGAGCCGAGAAATCATCATCATCATTATAGAGAGCCGAGAACTCATCATCATCATCATTATAGAGAGCCGAGAAATCATCATCATCATCATTATAGAGAGCCGAGAACTCATCATCATCATCATTATAGAGAGCCGAGAACTCATCATCATCATCATTATAGAGAGCTGAGAACTCATCATCATCATCATTATAGAGAGCTGAGAACTCATCATCATCATCATTATAGAGAGCCGAGAACTCATCATCATCATCATTATAGAGAGCTGAGAACTCATCATCATCATCATTATAGAGAGCCGAGAACTCATCATCATCATCATTATAGAGAGCTGAGAACTCATCATCATCATCATTATAGAGAGCCGAGAACTCATCATCATCATCATTATAGAGAGCTGAGAACTCATCATCATCATCATTATAGAGAGCCGAGAACTCATCATCATCATCATTATAGAGAGCTGAGAACTCATCATCATCATCATTATAGAGAGCCAAGAACTCATCATCATCATCATTATAGAGAGCCAAGAACTCATCATCATCATCATTATAGAGAGCCGAGAGCTCATTATCATCATCATTATAGAGAGCTGAGAACTCATCATCATCATCATTATAGAGAGCTGAGAACTCATCATCATCATCATTATAGAGAGCCGAGAACTCATCATCATCATCATTATAGAGAGCTGAGAAATCATCATCATCATTATAGAGAGCCGAGAACTCATCATCATCATCATTATAGAGAGCCAAGAACTCATCATCATCATCATTATAGAGAGCCGAGAACTCATCATCATCATCATTATAGAGAGCCGAGAACTCATCATCATCATCATCATCATTATAGAGAGCCGAGAACTCATCATCATCATCATTATAGAGAGCCAAGAACTCATCATCATCATCATTATAGAGAGCCAAGAACTCATCATCATCATCATTATAGAGAGCTGAGAACTCATCATCATCATCATTATAGAGAGCCAAGAACTCATCATCATCATCATTATAGAGAGCCGAGAACTCATCATCATCATCATTATAGAGAGCCAAGACCTCATCATCATCATCATTATAGAGAGCCGAGAACTCATCATCATCATCATTATAGAGAGCCAAGAACTCATCATCATCATCATTATAGAGAGCCGAGAACTCATCATCATCATCATTATAGAGAGCCGAGAAATCATCATCATCATTATAGAGAGCCGAGAACTCATCATCATCATTATAGAGAGCCGAGAACTCATCATCATCATCATTATAGAGAGCCGAGAACTCATCATCATCATCATTATAGAGAGCCGAGAACTCATCATCATCATTATTATAGAGAGCCGAGAACTCATCATCATCATCACTATAGAGAGCCGAGAACTCATCATCATCATTCTAGAGAGCCGAGAAATCATCATCATCATTCTAGAGAGCCGAGAAATCATCCTCATCATCATTATAGAGAGCCGAGAACTCATCATCATTATAGAGAGCCAAGAACTCATCATCATCATCATTATAGAGAGCCGAGAACTCATCATCATCATCATTATAGAGAGCCGAGAACTCATCATCATCATTATAGAGAGCCAAGAACTCATCATCATCATCATTATAGAGAGCCGAGAACTCATCATCATCATCATTATAGAGAGCCGAGAACTCATCATCATCATCATTATAGAGAGCCGAGAACTCATCATCATCATCATTATAGAGAGCCAAGAACTCATTATCATCATCATTATAGAGAGCCGAGAACTCATCATCATCATTATAGAGAGCCGAGAACTCATCATCATCATCATTATAGAGAGCCGAGAACTCATCATCATCATCATTATAGAGAGCCGAGAACTCATCATCATCATCATTATAGAGAGCCGAGAAATCATCATCATCATCATTATAGAGAGCTGAGAACTCATCATCATCATCATTATAGAGAGCTGAGAACTCATCATCATCATCATTATAGAGAGCCAAGAACTCATCATCATCATCATTATAGAGAGCCAAGAACTCATCATCATCATCATTATAGAGAGCCAAGAACTCATCATCATCATCATTATAGAGAGCCGAGAGCTCATTATCATCATCATTATAGAGAGCTGAGAACTCATCATCATCATCATTATAGAGAGCCGAGAACTCATCATCATCATCATTATAGAGAGCCAAGAACTCATTATCATCATCATTATAGAGAGCCGAGAACTCATCATCATCATTATAGAGAGCCAAGAACTCATCATCATCATCATTATAGAGAGCCGAGAACTCATCATCATCATCATTATAGAGAGCCGAGAACTCATCATCATCATTCTAGAGAGCCGAGAAATCATCAACATCATTATAGAGAGCCGAGAACTCATCATCATCATCATTATAGAGAGCCGAGAACTCATCATCATCATCATTATAGAGAGCCGAGAACTCATCATCATCATCATTATAGAGAGCCGAGAACTCATCATCATCATCATTATAGAGAGCTGAGAACTCATCATCATCATTATAGAGAGCCAAGAACTCATCATCATCATCATTATAGAGAGCCAAGCACTCATCATCATCATCATTATAGAGAGCCGAGAAATCATCATCATCATCATTATAGAGAGCCGAGAACTCATCATCATCATCATTATAGAGAGCCGAGAAATCATCATCATCATCATTATAGAGAGCCAAGAACTCATCATCATCATCATTATAGAGAGCCGAGAACTCATCATCATCATCATCATCATTATAGAGAGCCGAGAACTCATCATCATCATCATTATAGAGAGCCAAGAACTCATCATCATCATCATCATCATTATAGAGAGCCGAGAACTCATCATCATCATCATTATAGAGAGCCGAGAACTCATCATCATCATCATTATAGAGAGCCGAGAGCTCATTATCATCATCATTATAGAGAGCTGAGAACTCATCATCATCATCATTATAGAGAGCCGAGAACTCATCATCATCATCATTATAGAGAGCCGAGAACTCATCATCATCATCATTATAGAGAGCCGAGAAATCATCATCATCATCATTATAGAGAGCCGAGAACTCATCATCATCATCATTATAGAGAGCCGAGAACTCATCATCATCATCATTATAGAGAGCCGAGAACTCATCATCATCATCATTATAGAGAGCCGAGAAATCATCATCATCATCATTATAGAGAGCCGAGAACTCATCATCATCATCATTATAGAGAGCCGAGAGCTCATTATCATCATCATTATAGAGAGCTGAGAACTCATCATCATCATCATTATAGAGAGCTGAGAACTCATCATCATCATCATTATAGAGAGCCGAGAACTCATCATCATCATCATTATAGAGAGCTGAGAACTCATCATCATCATCATTATAGAGAGCCAAGAACTCATCATCATCATCATTATAGAGAGCTGAGAACTCATCATCATCATCATTATAGAGAGCCAAGAACTCATCATCATCATCATTATAGAGAGCCAAGAACTCATCATCATCATCATTATAGAGAGCCAAGAACTCATCATCATCATCATTATAGAGAGCCGAGAGCTCATTATCATCATCATTATAGAGAGCTGAGAACTCATCATCATCATCATTATAGAGAGCCAAGAACTCATCATCATCATCATTATAGAGAGCCGAGAACTCATCATCATCATCATTATAGAGAGCCGAGAACTCATCATCATCATCATTATAGAGAGCCGAGAACTCATCATCATCATCATTATAGAGAGCCAAGAACTCATCATCATCATCATTATAGAGAGCCGAGAACTCATCATCATCATCATTATAGAGAGCCAAGACCTCATCATCATCATCATTATAGAGAGCCGAGAACTCATCATCATCATCATTATAGAGAGCCAAGAACTCATCATCATCATCATTATAGAGAGCCGAGAACT
This sequence comes from Hyla sarda, assembly GCF_029499605.1. NCBI lineage: Eukaryota > Metazoa > Chordata > Amphibia > Anura > Hylidae > Hyla > Hyla sarda. The sequence continues at coordinate 104,788 of NW_026610543.1, forward strand.
CATCATCATCATCATCATCATTATAGAGAGCCGAGAAATCATCATCATCATTATAGAGAGCCGAGAACTCATCATCATCATTATAGAGAGCCGAGAACTCATCATCATCATCATTATAGAGAGCCGAGAACTCATCATCATCATCATTATAGAGAGCCGAGAACTCATTATCATCATCATTATAGAGAGCCGAGAACTCATCATCATCATCACTATAGAGAGCCGAGAACTCATCATCATCATTCTAGAGAGCCGAGAAATCATCATCATCATTCTAGAGAGCCGAGAACTCATCATCATCATCATTATAGAGAGCCGAGAAATCATCCTCATCATCATTATAGAGAGCCGAGAACTCATCATCATTATAGAGAGCCAAGAACTCATTATCATCATCATTATAGAGAGCCGAGAACTCATCATCATCATTATAGAGAGCCAAGAACTCATCATCATCATCATTATAGAGAGCCGAGAACTCATCATCATCATCATTATAGAGAGCCGAGAACTCATCATCATCATCATTATAGAGAGCCAAGAACTCATTATCATCATCATTATAGAGAGCCGAGAACTCATCATCATCATTATAGAGAGCCGAGAACTCATCATCATCATCATTATAGAGAGCCGAGAACTCATCATCATCATCATTATAGAGAGCCAAGAACTCATCATCATCATCATTATAGAGAGCCGAGAACTCATCATCATCATCATTATAGAGAGCCAAGAACTCATTATCATCATCATTATAGAGAGCCGAGAACTCATCATCATCATTATAGAGAGCCGAGAACTCATCATCATCATCATTATAGAGAGCCGAGAACTCATCATCATCATCATTATAGAGAGCCGAGAACTCATCATCATCATCATTATAGAGAGCCGAGAAATCATCATCATCATCATTATAGAGAGCCGAGAACTCATCATCATCATCATTATAGAGAGCCGAGAACTCATCATCATCATCATTATAGAGAGCCGAGAAATCATCATCATCATCATTATAGAGAGCCGAGAACTCATCATCATCATCATTATAGAGAGCCGAGAACTCATCATCATCATCATTATAGAGAGCCGAGAACTCATCATCATCATCATTATAGAGAGCCGAGAAATCATCATCATCATCATTATAGAGAGCCGAGAACTCATCATCATCATCATTATAGAGAGCCGAGAGCTCATTATCATCATCATTATAGAGAGCTGAGAACTCATCATCATCATCATTATAGAGAGCTGAGAACTCATCATCATCATCATTATAGAGAGCCGAGAACTCATCATCATCATCATTATAGAGAGCTGAGAACTCATCATCATCATCATTATAGAGAGCCAAGAACTCATCATCATCATCATTATAGAGAGCTGAGAACTCATCATCATCATCATTATAGAGAGCCAAGAACTCATCATCATCATCATTATAGAGAGCCAAGAACTCATCATCATCATCATTATAGAGAGCCAAGAACTCATCATCATCATCATTATAGAGAGCCGAGAGCTCATTATCATCATCATTATAGAGAGCTGAGAACTCATCATCATCATCATTATAGAGAGCTGAGAACTCATCATCATCATCATTATAGAGAGCCGAGAACTCATCATCATCATCATTATAGAGAGCCAAGAACTCATCATCATCATCATTATAGAGAGCCGAGAACTCATCATCATCATCATTATAGAGAGCCGAGAACTCATCATCATCATCATTATAGAGAGCCGAGAACTCATCATCATCATCATTATAGAGAGCCAAGAACTCATCATCATCATCATTATAGAGAGCCGAGAACTCATCATCATCATCATTATAGAGAGCCAAGACCTCATCATCATCATCATTATAGAGAGCCGAGAACTCATCATCATCATCATTATAGAGAGCCAAGAACTCATCATCATCATCATTATAGAGAGCCGAGAACTCATCATCATCATCATCATCATTATAGAGAGCCGAGAAATCATCATCATCATTATAGAGAGCCGAGAACTCATCATCATCATTATAGAGAGCCGAGAACTCATCATCATCATCATTATAGAGAGCCGAGAACTCATCATCATCATCATTATAGAGAGCCGAGAACTCATTATCATCATCATTATAGAGAGCCGAGAACTCATCATCATCATCACTATAGAGAGCCGAGAACTCATCATCATCATTCTAGAGAGCCGAGAAATCATCATCATCATTCTAGAGAGCCGAGAACTCATCATCATCATCATTATAGAGAGCCGAGAAATCATCCTCATCATCATTATAGAGAGCCGAGAACTCATCATCATTATAGAGAGCCAAGAACTCATTATCATCATCATTATAGAGAGCCGAGAACTCATCATCATCATTATAGAGAGCCAAGAACTCATCATCATCATCATTATAGAGAGCCGAGAACTCATCATCATCATCATTATAGAGAGCCGAGAACTCATCATCATCATCATTATAGAGAGCCAAGAACTCATTATCATCATCATTATAGAGAGCCGAGAACTCATCATCATCATTATAGAGAGCCGAGAACTCATCATCATCATCATTATAGAGAGCCGAGAACTCATCATCATCATCATTATAGAGAGCCAAGAACTCATCATCATCATCATTATAGAGAGCCGAGAACTCATCATCATCATCATTATAGAGAGCCAAGAACTCATTATCATCATCATTATAGAGAGCCGAGAACTCATCATCATCATTATAGAGAGCCGAGAACTCATCATCATCATCATTATAGAGAGCCGAGAACTCATCATCATCATCATTATAGAGAGCCGAGAACTCATCATCATCATCATTATAGAGAGCCGAGAAATCATCATCATCATCATTATAGAGAGCTGAGAACTCATCATCATCATCATTATAGAGAGCTGAGAACTCATCATCATCATCATCATTATAGAGAGCCGAGAACTCATCATCATCATCATTATAGAGAGCTGAGAACTCATCATCATCATCATTATAGAGAGCCAAGAACTCATCATCATCATCATTATAGAGAGCTGAGAACTCATCATCATCATCATTATAGAGAGCCAAGAACTCATCATCATCATCATTATAGAGAGCCAAGAACTCATCATCATCATCATTATAGAGAGCCAAGAACTCATCATCATCATCATTATAGAGAGCTGAGAACTCATCATCATCATCATTATAGAGAGCCGAGAACTCATCATCGTCATCATTATAGAGAGCTGAGAACTCATCATCATCATCATTATAGAGAGCCAAGAACTCATCATCATCATCATTAAAGAGAGCTGAGAACTCATCATCATCATCATTATAGAGAGCCGAGAACTCATCATCATCATCCATTATAGAGAGCCGAAAACTCATCATCATCATCATTATAGAGAGCCGAGAAATCATCATCATCATCATTATAGAGAGCCGAGAACTCATCATCATCATCATTATAGAGAGCCAAGAACTCATCATCATCATCATTATAGAGAGCCGAGAACTCATCATCATCATCATTATAGAGAGCCAAGAACTCATCATCATCATCATTAAAGAGAGCCGAGAACTCATCATCCAGAAGAAAAGAAAAAGCTAGCAGCCATATATTCATTGCACACCACAAATAGTCAATATGTTCCAAAAAATATATAAATCTTTATTACTCTCAAAACAGACAGATGAGTACATACAATTAAAAACAGTTAAATACACATAATCCAGAAGCGGAGGAATATAATCCTACTACGCCCACCCTGCAGTGGGTACACATTACCCTAAGATGTGAACCAGTCCCGGACTAATAGAACACGAACCAATATATGCAGCAAATTCTAGAGATTGTACCAATAAGTAGCACCTGGCAAATATAAATATAATATATAAAACGCCTGGCAGCCTGACCAATGTCAATATAATGAAAAATATATGTGAATCTCAGTGCATATAAATCTGACCAGTATAAAGTGCAAAGAACTGAATCTCAGTGCATGTAATAAGTCTGACCAATGTAAAGTGCAATACTACGACCTGAGAAAAGTGCTGTATGTCCATCAGGTCTGGCTGTCAGGCTCAGTGCTAAAGTGCTGCTACCGGGACTCCTCACATCCAAAGCAGGGAGAAGCTGACCCCACGCGTTCCGCCTCCAGCTGCGGAGGCTTCCTCAGGACTCCTGAGAGTAATAAAGATTTATATATTTTTTGGAACATATTGACTATTTGTGGTGTGCAATGAATATATGGCTGCTAGCTTTTTCTTTTCTTCTGGGTCTATAGTTTATTGCACCCTATCTTCATTGAGGTGGTGCCCATCGGTTCTTTTCTCTATTTATATAGAGAACTCATCATCATCATCATTATAGAGAGCCGAGAACTCATCATCATCATCATTATAGAGAGCCGAGAACTCATCATCATCATCATTATAGAGAGCCGAGAACTCATCATCATCATCATTATAGAGAGCCGAGAACTCATCATCATCATCATTATAGAGAGCCAAGAACTCATCATCATCATTATAGAGAGCCGAGAACTCATCATCATCATTCTAGAGAGCCTAGAACTCATCATCATCATCCATTATAGAGAGCCGAGAACTCATCATCATCATTCTAGAGAGCCGAGAACTCATCATCATCATTAGAGAGAGCCGAGAACTCATCATCATCATTAGAGAGAGCCGAGAAATCATCATCATCATCATTATAGAGAGCCGAGAACTCATCATCATCATCATTATAGAGAGCCGAGAACTCATCATCATCATCATTATAGAGAGCAAAGAACTCATCATCATCATCATCATCATTATAGAGAGCCGAGAACTCATCATCATCATTCTAGAGAGCCGAGAACTCATCATCATCATTAGAGAGAGCCGAGAACTCATCATCATCATTAGAGAGAGCCGAGAAATCATCATCATCATCATTATAGAGAGCCGAGAACTCATCATCATCATCATTATAGAGAGCCGAGAACTCATCATCATCATCATTATAGAGAGCAAAGAACTCATCATCATCATCATCATCATTATAGAGAGCCGAGAACTCATCATCATCATCATTATAGAGAGCCGAGAACTCATCATCATCATTATAGAGAGCCGAGAACTCATCATCATCATTCTAGAGAGCCTAGAACTCATCATCATCATCCATTATAGAGAGCCGAGAACTCATCATCATCATTCTAGAGAGCCGAGAACTCATCATCATCATTAGAGAGAGCCGAGAACTCATCATCATCATTAGAGAGAGCCGAGAAATCATCATCATCATCATTATAGAGAGCCGAGAACTCATCATCATCATCATTATAGAGAGCCGAGAACTCATCATCATCATCATTATAGAGAGCAAAGAACTCATCATCATCATCATCATCATTATAGAGAGCCGAGAACTCATCATCATCATCATTATAGAGAGCCGAGAACTCATCATCATCATCATTATAGAGAGCCAAGAACTCATCATCATCATCATTATAGAGAGCCAAGAACTCATCATCATCATCATTATAGAGAGCCAAGAACTCATCATCATCATCATTATAGAGAGCCGAGAACTCATCATCATCATCATTATAGAGAGCCGAGAAATCATCATCATCATTATAGAGAGACGAGAACTCATCATCATCATCATTATAGAGAGCCGAGAAATCATCATCATCATTATAGAGAGCCGAGAAATCATCATCATCATTATAGAGAGCCGAGAACTCATCATCATCATCATTATAGAGAGCCAAGAACTCATCATCATCATCATTATAGAGAGCCGAGAACTCATCATCATCATCATTATAGAGAGCCGAGAACTCATCATCATCATCATCATCATTATAGAGAGCCGAGAACTCATCATCATCATCATTATAGAGAGCCAAGCACTCATCATCATCATCATTATAGAGAGCCGAGAACTCATCATCATCATCATTATAGAGAGCCAAGACCTCATCATCATCATCATTATAGAGAGCCGAGAACTCATCATCATCATCATTATAGAGAGCCAAGAACTCATCATCATCATCATTATAGAGAGCCGAGAACTCATCATCATCATCATCATCATTATAGAGAGCCGAGAAATCATCATCATCATTATAGAGAGCCGAGAACTCATCATCATCATTATAGAGAGCCGAGAACTCATCATCATCATCATTATAGAGAGCCGAGAACTCATCATCATCATCATTATAGAGAGCCGAGAACTCATTATCATCATCATTATAGAGAGCCGAGAACTCATCATCATCATCACTATAGAGAGCCGAGAACTCATCATCATCATTCTAGAGAGCCGAGAAATCATCGTCATCATTCTAGAGAGCCGAGAACTCATCATCATCATCATTATAGAGAGCCGAGAAATCATCATCATCATCATTATAGAGAGCCGAGAACTCATCATCATTATAGAGAGCCAAGAACTCATCATCATCATCATTATAGAGAGCCGAGAACTCATCATCATCATCATTATAGAGAGCCAAGAACTCATCATCATCATCATTATAGAGAGCCGAGAACTCATTATCATCATCATTATAGAGAGCCGAGAACTCATCATCATCATCATTATAGAGAGCCGAGAACTCATCATCATCATCATTATAGAGAGCCGAGAACTCATCATCATCATCATTATAGAGAGCCGAGAACTCATCATCATCATCATTATAGAGAGCCGAGAAATCATCATCATCATCATTATAGAGAGCCGAGAACTCATCATCATCATCATTATAGAGAGCCGAGAGCTCATTATCATCATCATTATAGAGAGCCGAGAACTCATCATCATCATCATTATAGAGAGCCGAGAAATCATCATCATCATCATTATAGAGAGCCGAGAACTCATCATCATTATAGAGAGCCGAGAACTCATCATCATTATAGAGAGCCGAAAACTCATCATCATCATCATTATAGAGAGCCGAGAACTCATCATCATCATCATTATAGAGAGCCGAGAAATCATCATCATCATTATAGAGAGCCAAGAACTCATCATCATCATCATTATAGAGAGCCGAGAACTCATCATCATCATCATTAAAGAGAGCCGAGAACTCATCATCATCATCCATTATAGAGAGCCGAGAACTCATCATCATCATCATTATAGAGAGCCAAGAACTCATCATCATCATTCTAGAGAGCCTAGAACTCATCATCATCATCCATTATAGAGAGCCGAGAACTCATCATCATCATTCTAGAGAGCCGAGAACTCATCATCATCATTATAGAGAGCCGAGAACTCATCATCATCATCATTATAGAGAGCCGAGAAATCATCATCATCATCATTATAGAGAGCAAAGAACTCATCATCATCATCATTATAGAGAGCCGAGAACTCATCATCATCATCCATTATAGAGAGCCGAGAACTCATCATCATCATCCATTATAGAGAGCCGAGAAATCATCATCATCATTATAGAGAGCCGAGAACTCATCATCATCATCATCATTATAGAGAGCCGAGAACTCATCATTATCATCATCATTATAGAGAGCCGAGAAATCATCATCATCATTATAGAGAGCCAAGAACTCATCATCATCATCATTATAGAGAGCCGAGAACTCATCATCATCATCATCATCATTATAGAGAGCCGAGAACTCATCATCATCATTCTAGAGAGCCGAGAAATCATCATCATCATCATTATAGAGAGCCGAGAACTCATCATCATCATCATTATAGAGAGCCAAGAACTCATCATCATCATCATTATAGAGAGCCGAGAACTCATCATCATCATCATTATAGAGAGCCAAGAACTCATCATCATCATCATTATAGAGAGCCGAGAACTCATCATCATCATCCATTATAGAGAGCCGAAAACTCATCATCATCATCATTATAGAGAGCCGAGAACTCATCATCATCATCATAATAGAGAGCCGAGAAATCATCATCATCATTATAGAGAGCTGAGAAATCATCATCATCATTATTATAGAGAGCCAAGAACTCATCATCATCATCATTATAGAGAGCCGAGAACTCATCATCATTATAGAGAGCCGAGAACTCATCATCATCATCATTATAGAGAGCCGAGAACTCATCATCATCATCCATTATAGAGAGCCGAAAACTCATCATCATCATCATTATAGAGAGCCGAGAACTCATCATCATCATCATTATAGAGAGCCGAGAGCTCATTATCATCATCATTATAGAGAGCCAAGAACTCATCATCATCATCATTATAGAGAGCCGAGAACTCATCATCATCATCATTATAGAGAGCCGAGAACTCATCATCATCATCATTATAGAGAGCCAAGAACTCATCATCATCATCATTATAGAGAGCCGAGAACTCATCATCATCATCCATTATAGAGAGCCGAAAACTCATCATCATCATCATTATAGAGAGCCGAGAACTCATCATCATCATCATTATAGAGAGCCGAGAACTCATCATCATCATCATTATAGAGAGCCGAGAAATCATCATCATCATTATAGAGAGCCGAGAACTCATCATCATCATCACTATAGAGAGCCGAGAACTCATCATCATCATCATTATAGAGAGCCGAGAACTCATCATCATCATCATTATAGAGAGCCGAGAACTCATCATCATCATCATTATAGAGAGCCGAGAACTCATCATCATCATCATTATAGAGAGCCGAGAACTCATCATCATCATCATCATCATTATAGAGAGCCGAGAAATCATCATCATCATCATTATAGAGAGCCGAGAACTCATCATCATCATCATTATAGAGAGCCGAGAACTCATCATCATCATCATTATAGAGAGCCGAGAACTCATCATCATCATTCTAGAGAGCCAAGAACTCATCATCATCATCATTATAGAGAGCCAAGAACTCATCATCATCATTATAGAGAGCCGAGAACTCATCATCATCATCATTATAGAGAGCCGAGAACTCATCATCATCATCCATTATAGAGAACCGAGAACTCATCATCATCATCCATTATAGAGAGCCGAGAACTCATCATCATCATTATAGAGAGCCGAGAACTCATCATCATCATCATTATAGAGAGCCGAGAACTCATCATCATCATCATTATAGAGAGCCGAGAACTCATCATCATCAACATTGTCATCATCCATTATAATATATCAAAAATCACTCATCAACCATTCTTCACGCACCAATTCTCCTCCACACAGTCACAAATGGGGCCCTGACTCCTCCTCCACACAGTCACATATGGGGCCCTGACTCCTCCTCCACACAGTCACATATGGGGCCCTGACTCCTCCTCCACACAGTCACATATGGGGCCCTGACTCCTCCTCCACACAGTCACATATGGGGCCCTGACTCCTCCTCCACACAGTCACATATGGGGCCCTGACTCCTCCTCCACACAGTCACATATGGGGCCCTGACTCCTCCTCCACACAGTCACATATGGGGCCCTGACTCCTCCTCCACACAGTCACATATGGGGCCTGGACTCCTCCTCCACACAGTCACATATGGGGCCAAACTCCTCCTCCACACAGTCACATATGGGGCCCTGACTCCTCCTCCACACAGTCACATATGGGGCCAAACTCCTCCTCCACACAGTCACATATGGGGCCCGAACTCCTCCTCCAGACAGTCCTATATGGGGCCGGACGCCTCCTCCACACAGTCACATATTGGGCCCTGACTCCTCCTCCACACAGTCACATATGGGGCCCTGACTCCTCCTCCACACAGTCACATATGGGGCCTGGACTCCTCCTCCACACAGTCACATATGGGGCCCTGACTCCTCCTCCACACAGTCACATATGGGGCCTGGACTCCTCCTCCACACAGTCACATATGGGGCCCTGACTCCTCCTCCACACAGTCACATATGGGGCCGGACGCCTCCTTCACACAGTCACATATGGGGCCTGGACTCCTCCTCCACACAGTCACATATGGGGCCCTAACTCCTCCTCCACACAGTCACATATGGGGCCCTGACTCCTCCTCCACACAGTCACATATGGGGCCCTGACTCCTCCTCCACACAGTCACATATGGGGCCTGGACTCCTCCTCCACACAGTCACATATGGGGCCTTGACTCCTCCTCCACACAGTCACATATGGGGCCAAACTCCTCCTCCACACAGTCACATATGGGGCCCTGACTCCTCCTCCACACAGTCATATATGGGGCCAAACTCCTCCTCCACACAATCACATATGGGGCCCGAACTCCTCCTCCAGATAGTCTCATATGGGGCCGGACGCCTCCTTCACACAGTCACATATTGGGCCCTGACTCCTTCTCCACACAGTCACATATGGGGCTCTGATTCCTCCTCCACACAGTAACATATGGGGCCCGGACTCCTCCTCCACACAGTCACATATTGGGCCCTGACTCCTCCTCCACACAGTCACATATGGGGCCCTGGCTCCTCCTCCACACAGTCACATATGGGGCCTGGACTCCTCCTCCACACAGTCACATATGGGGCTCTGATTCCTCCTCTACACAGTCACATATGGGGCCCGGACTCCTCCTCCACAAGTCACATATGGGGCCTGGACTCCTCCTCCACACAGTCACATATGGGGCCCTGACTCCTCCTCCACACAGTCACATATGGGGCCCTGACTCCTCCTCCACACAGTAACATATGGGGCCTGGACTCCTCCTCCACACAGTCACATATGGGGCCCTGACTCCTCCTTCACACATTCATATATGGGGCCCTGACTCCTCCTCCACACAGTCACATATGGGGCCCTGGCTCCTCCTCTACACAGTCACATATGGGGCCTTGACTCCTCCTTCACACAGTCACAAATGGGGCCCTGGCTCCTCCTCTACACAGTCACATATGGGGCCCTGGCTCCTCCTCCACACAGTCACATATGGGGCCTGGACTCCTCCTCCACACAGTCACATATGGGGCCCTGATTCCTCCTCCACACAGTCACATATGGGGCCTGGACTCCTCCTCCACACAGTCACATATGGGGCCCTGACTCCTCCTCCACACAGTCACATATGGGGCCCTGACTCCTCCTCCACACAGTCACATATGGGGCACTGACTCCTCCTCCACACAGTCACATATGGGGCCAAACTCCTCCTCCACACAGTCACATATGGGGTCCTGACTCCTCCTCCACACAGTCACATATGGGGCCAAACTCCTCCTCCCCACAGTCACATATGGGGCCCGAACTCCTCCTCCAGACAGTCCCATATGGGGCCGGACGCCTCCTCCACACAGTCACATATTGGGCCCTGACTCCTCCTCCACACAGTCACATATGGGGCCTGGACTCCTCCTCCACACAGTCACATATGGGGCCCTGACTCCTCCTCCACACAGTCACATATGGGGCTCTGATTCCTCCTCCACACAGTCACATATGGGGCTCTGACTCCTCCTCCACACAGTCACATATGGGGCTCTGACTCCTCCTCAACACAGTCACATATGGGGCTCTGACTCCTCCTCCACACAGTCACATATGGGGCCGGACTCCTCCTCCATACAGTCACATATGGGGCCTTGACTCCTCCTCCACAAAGTCACATATGGGGCCGGACGCCTCCTCCACACAGTCGCATATGGGGCTGGACTCCTCCTCCACACAGTCACATATGGGGCCTTGACTCCTCCTCCACACATTCACATATGGGGCCCTGGCTCCTCCTCCACACAGTCACATATTGGACTCTGACTTCTCCTCCACACAGTCACATATGGGGCCCTGACTCCTCCTCCACACAGTCACATATGGGGCTTCGACTCCTCCTCCACACAGTCACATATGGGGCCCTGGCTCCTCCTCCACACAGTCCCATATGGGGCCCTGGCTCCTCCTCCACACAGTCACATATGGCGCCCTGACTCCTCCTCCACACAGTCACATATGGGGCCCTGGTTCCTCCCTCCCACACAAACGGGGGCCCTGGCAACTCCTCTAATACACCAATTCCCCAGTGGGTCTTAAGGCCTTAACCAAACAACAGCACCTTTAGTAGGAATAAACCCCCTTAGGGATCACCCTGAGCAGAAGACCCAAAACTTAACTTTTATTTACACTATGATAAAAATACAATGTCCTTTATTACCACTAAAATTACATACACAATGTCATGATATTCATATTATAAAGATAAAAGAAATGTTACAGTGTCTTTATGTGAGATGACCACTAATGACGAGACCGCCATCAGGGACGAGACCCCAACCAGTGACGAGAACCCCACTAGTGACGAGACCGCCACCAGTGACGAGACCACCACCAGTGACGAGACCCTACCGGTGACGAGACCGCCACCAGTGACGAGACCGCCACCAGTGACGAGACCGCCACCAGTGACGAGACCCCCACCAGTGACGAGACCCCCACCAGTGACGAGATCCCTACCAGTGACGAGACCGCCACCAGTGACGAGACCCCCACCAGTGACGAGCCCCCACCAGTGACGAGACCGCCACCAGTGACGAGATCCCTACCAGTGACGAGACCCCCACCAGTGATGAGATCCCTACCAGTGACGAGACCGCCACCAGTAACGAGACCGCCACCAATGAGGAGATCCCTCCCTGACGTTTCGCCAGTATAGCTGGCTTTATCAAAGGCACGAGGTCTGGTGGGGTTTCATTAAATCAGCTTTTTAGACTTAGTCGATGTCATATTTCCATCATCATAGTGCGTCCCTGTTATTCAATCATAATCTACAACATCATCTCTGAGTGTAACCTCACTGGTCACATGATCCTCATGTGACTCTCTGTAATTTCGCGATACATCTGACCGGCTAGCTGCGCATGCGGAAAAACTTGCATCTTACTCCGGCTGACTTTTCATCATTGCGCATGTGGCGATACTTAGTTGCAGGTTAGTCGTTATATAATATGTGCAAAACAAAAAGAAACACAGCCGCACATCCACCATTTGTATAATGATCTGATTGCTTCTCAGCATAATTTCAAAAACTAACAGGTTGTTAGTATACATTTTGATCAAAAAGTACACACCCACTCGCCACGTCAAGGCCACCTCGTTAGAGTGGGTCCCTAACCTGACACTGGCGTAGCCCCCGGCAGCGACTACTGCCTCCGAGACCCCATGCCCAATAGGGGGAGCGACCCAGTGGCCAGGCAGCCCCACTATTGCCCGACCAAGCCCCTGGCTCTGGGCCACTCCACCCCACAGACAAAGCATGACAGAAACAATGGCTGCCACAGAGAACCACACCAGTATGAAACCTACCATGTGCTCCCTGCCAGAGGGCTGGAGAATGGTAGGAGGAACCCCTTATGGAGTTTCCTGCTATTCAGGGGCGTACCTAGAGCATTTGGCACTCGGGGCGGACCCTTTGTTTGGCAGTGCTCTCCCCTCCTCTACAATCTTTCCATCTATAGGCCCACAAACTGTAATAATGCCCTCATTGGTGTCCTGCAGAGTAAAAGGGGAGGTAGGTAGGTAGATCAGGAAGCCAGATATGTAGGTAGGTGACAAGTTAGCTAGGTAGGTAGATCAGGAAGTCAGATATGTAGGTAGGTGACAAGTTAGCTAGGTAGGTAGATCAGGAAGTCAGATATGTACGTAGGTGACAAGTTAGGTAGGTAGGGGGCTAGCTAGGTAGTTAGGCAGCCTTGTATGAAGGCCAGGTATGTACATAGGTAGCTGGGTATGTAGGTAAGCATTAAGGCACCCAGGTATAAAGTTAGATAGCCCCACTTCCCTGTAGGTATAGGCAGCAGGGTTAACCCCCCTTCTCCAAAGGTATAGGCAGCAGAGTTAGCCCACCACCCTCCCACCCTTCCCCATAGGTATAGGCAGCAGAGTTAAACTCCCTTCCCAATAGATATAGGAACAGAGTAAACCCCCCTTTCTCCTTAGGTATAGGCAGCAGAGTCCCACCACCCCCTTTCCCCATAGGTATAGGCAGAGTCAACCCCCCCCCCATTCCCCATAGGTATAAGCAGAGTTAAACCCCTTTTTTCCCATAGGTAAAGGCAGAGTTACCCTCCCTCCTTTCCCCACAGGTATATGCAGAGTTCCCCACCTCTTCCCCATTGGTATAGGCAGAGTTACCACCCCCTCTTCCCCATTGGTGTAGGCAGAGTTACCACCCCCCTTCCCCATTGGTATAGGCAGAGTAACCACCCCCCTTCCCCATTGGTATAGGCAGAGTTACCACCCCCCTTCCCCATTGGTATAGGCAGAGTTACCCCCCCCCTCTTCCCCCATTTGTATAGGCAGAGTTACGCCACCCCCCCTTTCCTCCCCTTTCCCCATAGGTATAGGCAGAGTTACACCCCTCTCTTTCCCATAGGTATATGCAGTTACACCCCCCATCTTCCCCATAGGTATATGCAGTTACACCCCCCTTTCCCATAGGTATATGCAGTTACAGCCCCCTCTTGTCCATAGGTATATGCAGTTACACCCCCTCTTTCCCATAGGTATATGCAGTTACACCCCACCCCCTTTCCCATAGGTATATGCAGTTACACCCCCCTCTTTCCCATAGGTATAATCAGTTACCCCCCCTCTTCCCCATAGGTATATGCAGAGTAACCCCCCATAGGTATATGCAGAGTAACACCCCTCTTCCCCATAGGTATATGCAGAGTAACCCCCCCCCTCCTTCCCCATAGGTATGGGCAGAGTAACCCCCCCCCCCCTCTTCCCCACAGGTATATGCAGAGTAACCCCCCCTCTTCCTCATAGGTATATGCAGAGTAACCCCCCCTCTTCCCCATAGGTATATGCAGAGTAACCCCCCATAGGTATATGCAGAGTAACCCCCTCCCTCTTCCCCATTGGTATATGCAGAGTAACCCCCCTCTCCCCCATAGGTATATGCAGAGTGACCCCCCCCCCTATTCCCCATAGGTATATGCAGAGTAACACCCCATCCTCCCTCTTCCCCATAGGTATATGCAGAGTAACCTCCCCCATAGGTATATGCAGATTATCCCACCCCCTCTTCCCCATAGCTATATGCAGATTAACCCCCCCCCCTCTTTCCCATAGGTATGTGGTGTCCCAATACCGCATTCTATACGGTACCTATTTATGTCATCCAGTCTACCCCTAGTCGCCTCTATTCTAGTGTATAAATCACTAAGTTATTCAAAGGTTAATGTAAATAGAATAACATATGTAAATAAATGGTTAATTACTTGTTTCCATAGCGTTGCAGGACCTGCGGGTCATGTGACTAGGTGAACTCTATGGTATTGAGCTTAAGGACCTTTGGAGGCCCTGTGACGTAAAAAATCCCATTACACCATGTAATGGTGAATGGCAGATGTTCAGACCAATCAGATTCGCCCCGCCCCCTGCCCATATAAGGGAGCGGCGGCCATGTTTCTCTCTCTTACCTCGTGGGCTGTCATGAGAGAAGGATCTGCGCAGCAGCTAACGCAGTGAGTTAGGCCTGAGCCTTGCGGCGACGGCTGAACAATCTAATTATAGAGTGTATCAATTTCCAAACACTCTGCAGCATCACCGGACCTAATAACTCCCCTAAATCCGGACGGATCTGCAAATCTTTCCCTAAATTCAGAGACTGTATTACTCAATCAAGGTCCGCAACAACTGTCAGTCACTAAGTAACCTAAGGACTGTTTATATGAGACTGTTACTGTGCCGTGGATATTGCAAGCACTTCAGTAAAAAGTTGTTCAAGTTCAAGTTCAATCTCCTTGTGGACCTTCAGTTATTTTATGCACCTATCGTTACTGGGAAGGGCGGCGATAGGCCGGAACATTGATTCAGCATACCAGCCCTCAGCCTGGCGTCACGAACTCTAGGGTTAACATTAACCCCTTCTATACCTATACCATACCACCACTACCATACACCCCCCAAGGGCTACCACAAAGCCTTTTTGGCGTTGCACGAACAGGATTCGGGTGTGTGCCTACCATTGCCACTAGTGAAAGTGTACTCCCCCCTAAGAAGTGAACTTTATTGATGTACTGTGACTTATACTCCGGAGTAAGGGGTTGCGCGCACGTTGCTGTGTGGAGGAAGTGCGCATGTAAAGTAAGGGGGGAGGCGAACAGTACTGCGGAACTCCAGTCAGCGCGGGACATCCCGACGCATGTGATCCAGAGACCCAGCCCACCGAAGCCCTCGGTGCCGCGGCGGCCATTTTGTCGGAGCCTAGGGCCAGAAACCAACAAAGAGAGACAGCCCAGCGTGGGAAAAGGCACAGAGTACGCCAACAGGCTAGAAGCTGTGAAGAACCAGAACAGTACGGGACTCTGAGACATCAGATTACCGAATTGAAGTCCTACATAGAATCGCTTCAGCTGCCGATCAACGCACTCAAATTTCAATTAAAGGCTGTTGAGTTTCAGGTCACCACTCTCAAATTTGAAATCTACGCTCTCAAGTTCCAGATTAAAGAACAATTGCGTATTTCCCTGGGACCTAGGAATCCAAGGTCTATTTAAAGGGCCAGCCTACCAAATACAGAAATGTCGGAACCTGCAGTCCCACAGTCCCCACCTGAACAGCAAGGGGGCGATGCTCCAGTGGCCCAGCCAGCGGGGTCTCCACCCTCAGCTAGAAGAATGTTGCCGCCCTCACCAACACTCTCGACCTCCCAAGGGCGCACCCTGCCTGTGATGCCAGCAAGACCTCCAACACAGGCGGAGCAGGACCCAACCAGTCCACCTTCAGTGTCTCCCTATGTGTTGGGAGCCCCAGTTGCTGCACCTGTCTTCTTGGGGAATCCTGTGCTTCCCACCTACAATGGTGATCCTTTTACATTGAGAGACTTTAAAGAAAAATTGTATGCACTTCCCCCTCATCAACAGGTACAACTGCTTCTGGGACAACTCATGGGACCTGCCTTGGAAGAACTTCGCACCTGGCAAGTGGCTGATAAGGCCACAGTGGGACAGACTTTTCAAGGACTTTCTCAAGTGTTTGAATCTCACTCCCCCTCGGAGGTACGCCTCCGACTCTATGAACGACGCCAGAAGCCAGGTGAGACTCTCCGAGCATATGCAGTGGCTTTGCAGAGCGCATTAGAGGCGGTACAGAATTTGGACGGCATCGCGCCCGATCAGGGCAATCGAGTACTGATGGACCATTTCATAGAGGGGGCGCTAAATAAATGGGACAAGGCCCAACTTAGTATGCTGGCCTTCCCAGCCTTTAAGAGACTAGCGGTGAAAGTAATAGAGTCGGGACCTCAGACAGAAGAAACTAGTGTTCCTGCTACAGACTCTAAGGGTCCTTCGCAACCCAACTGCCTGTCCCTTCTCAATCTGCCCCACCAACACCTTCTCCTAGACCTTGGACAGCTGACTTACAAGAGATTAAACCAGACATTGAACAGTTAGCCAAAGCCTTTAAAGAGATGGCAGTACGGCCAAACCCTTCCAGATCTGCCACATCACCACTTAAGAAGGCTGACTCTCGCCCTGTCACTCCACCTAGTGTTCCTCCTGTGAGACCACCTTGGAGCCAAAAACCCGTTTGTAGTTATTGTAACAAGAATGGACACTGGACGAGCCAATGCTGGGCTTTAAACGGGTGTCCCCTGGGGTCGAGGACCGCACCCCAGGATTAGAGATTGAAGGTCCAGAATCAACCAGCAACAAGAAAGGACTGTCTATGTATGTAGCTGCTTGCCCGTATGTATAGGTGATGATTGAAGGTGTCCGGTTACAAGCTCTGATAGATACGGGGTCTCAGGTATCCACTATCCCACAGGTTTTTTTTTTATAAATACTGGGGCCCAGAAAGGTTGTGTGACCCTCAGGAAGCAGACTTCAGAGTAATTGCAGGGAACGGGAAACCAGTACCCAGACATGGTTACTGGGAGCCCACGGTGCATGTGGGAAAACATGTGTTAGGAAGACAAGGGGTGATCGTCACAAATGTTAGAGATGAGGGAGCAGCCGATTTCATTTTAGGCATGAATATTATGAGGCACTGTTTTGATGATATTGTCTGTGCACTGCATGCATCTCTCCCTCACTTGTCACCCCCAGGCCGGCGAGCTGCCCAACACCACCTCAAAATCCTCCAAGCAGAACAGAAGTTCGTAAATCAACATGGAGAAATCTGTCGAGTAAGGACTCAAGATATCCGAGCCGTTAGTCTACAGCCACAGACAGAGACAGTTATTTGGTGCCGTGCCCGACCCGGGGTAAAAAATAAAGATTACTAAGCGCTCGTAGAGCCCCTTCTGCTGGAAGATTGTCCCTTGGTGCGAGATGCTAGAAGCCTGGTAACGGTACGGAATGGGAAGGTCCCAGTGAGACTTATCAATCTCTCTCAAGTTGCTGTCCAACTACCCAAGTACACCCCAGTGGCTACTTTACACCATCTAGACGTCAGAGATGTAGTCTCGAAGTCACAGGTGGTCCAACCTGGACCTGATCAGAACCCTGCGGAACCTTGGTGGAACCAACTACAGATAGGAGACGAAGATACCCCCAAGGGACAGGTGGAAGGAGTCATCCAGGTGGCTAAGAAACATCAAGAAGCTTTCAGCAAATTTCCCACAGACTTTGGCATGACCGCCATGATCAAACATAGGATTCCCACCGGAGACAATCCACCCATTAAAGAGAGACATCGCCCTGTGGCTCCTGGGATGTATCAGACCATAAAGAAAATGCTGGTGGAGATGAAAGAGGCCGATGTCATCCAAGAAAGCCAGAGTCCGTGGGCTGCACCTTTGGTCCTGGTGAAAAAGAAAGATGGCACCATCCGCTTTTGCGTGGATTACCGGATACTAAACAACATAACTCATAAGGATGCCTATCCTCTCCCACGCATTGAAGAATCCTTGACTGCGTTGGGGTCTGCCGCCTACTTTTCCACACTGGATCTGACAAGCGGCTACTGGCAGGTTCCAATGGCAGAAGAGGACAGAGAGAAGACCGCATTTGTGACCCCCATGGGTCTCTTCAAGTTCAAAAGTATGCCCTTTGGACTGTGCAATGCACCAGCTACTTTCCAACGCCTAATGGAGCGATGCTTAGGGCACCTTAACTTCCAGAGTGTTTTGTTGTATTTTGATGACGTCATAGTCTACTCTCGGACATTTCAGGAACACCTGGATCACCTGAAAGAAGTTTTCCAAGTTCTTATCCGACATGGACTCAAGGTTAAACCTTCCAAATGTCACTTGCTAAAGCCTCAAGTGCACTACTTCGGACATGTGATCAGTGCTCAAGGGGTCCAGCCTGATCCAGACAAAGTGAGTGCCGTGAAAGAGTGGCCTACAGCCAGGACGGTGCGAGACGTCCGAAGTTTCCTGGGGTTTGCTGGATATTACCGGCGTTTCATCCCTCATTTTGCTCAAATTGCCGGACCCTTGACCGAATTACTGAGAGGGACTTCCCGGGATAATTATAATAGGAGGCTTCCCATCCTGCGGGCCGAAGAACAAGAAGATGCCTTTTGAGCCCTGAAGTATCTCCTCACGGAACCCCCCCATATTGGCATATCCTGACTACAGTCTGCCATTCCGGTTATACACCGATGCTAGCTTTGAAGGTCTGGGGGCGGTTTTGTCTCAAGTGCAAGATAGCAAGGAGAGGGTGATTGCCTATGCCAGCCGGCATCTTCGAGGTGCTGAGAAGAATTATGCTAACTATAGCTCCTTCAAGCTATCTGGCTGCTACTCCCTTCACGGTCTACACTGATAACAACCCCTTGGCCCATTTGAACACTGCTAAGTTGGGAGCTCTTGAACAGCGTTGGGCCTCTTGGTTGGCTAACTATGATTTTAACATCAAGTACTGCAGCGGAAAAACCAATGTTAATGCAGATGTACTTTCTCGCATGGCCCCGGGAGAAGCACCCCCTGCCGAAGACGTGTGGGAAGATGTAGAAATTGTTACGCCGAGCGCTCCGGGTCCCCGCTCCTCCCCGGAGCGCTCGCTACACTCTCTCCGCTGCAGCGCTCCGGTCAGATCCACTGACCCGGGGCGCTGCGATTCTGCTGCCAGCCGGGATGCGATTCGCGATGCGGGTAGCGCCCGCTCGCGATGCGCACCCCGGCTCCCGTACCTGACTCGCTCTCCCTCGGTCCTGTCCCGGCGCGCGCGGCCCCGCTCCCTAGGGCGCGCGCGCGCCGGGTCTTTGCGATTTAAAGGGCCACTGCGCCGCTGATTGGCGCAGTGATTCCAATTAGTGTCTTCACCTGTGCACTTCCCTATATCACCTCACTTCCCCTGCACTTCCCTGCCGGATCTTGTTGCCATTGTGCCAGTGAAAGCGTTCCTTGTATGTTCCTAGCCTGTGTTCCAGACCTCCTGCCGTTGCCCCTGACTACGATCCTTGCTGCCTGCCCCGACCTTCTGCTACGTCCGACCTTGCTTCTGTCTACTCCCTTGTACCGCGCCTATCTTCAGCAGCCAGAGAGGTTGAGCCGTTGCTAGTGGATACGACCTGGTCACTACCGCCGCAGCAAGACCATCCCGCTTTGCGGCGGGCTCTGGTGAAAACCAGTAGTGACTTAGAACCGATCCACTAGCACGGTCCACGCCAATCCCTCTCTGGCACAGAGGATCCACTACCTGCCAGCCGGCATCGTGACAGTAGATCCGGCCATGGATCCCGCTGAAGTTCCTCTGCCAGTTGTCGCTGACCTCACCACGGTGGTCGCCCAGCAGTCACAACAGATAGCGCAACAAGGCCAACAGCTGTCTCAACTGACCGTTATGCTACAACAGTTACTACCACAGCTTCAGCAGTCATCTCCTCCGCCAGCTCCTGCACCTCCTCCGCAGCGAGTGGCCGCTCCTGGGCTACGCCTATCCTTGCCGGATAAATTTGATGGGGACTCTAAGTTTTGCCGTGGCTTTCTTTCCCAATGTTCCCTGCATCTGGAGATGATGTCGGACCTGTTTCCCACTGAAAGGTCTAAGGTGGCTTTCGTAGTCAGCCTTCTGTCCGGAAAAGCCCTGTCATGGGCCACACCGCTCTGGGACCGCAATGACCCTGTCACTGCCTCTGTACACTCCTTCTTCTCGGAAGTCCGAAGTGTCTTTGAGGAACCTGCCCGAGCCTCTTCTGCTGAGACTGCCCTGTTGAACCTGGTCCAGGGTAATTCTTCCGTTGGCGAGTATGCCGTACAATTCCGTACTCTTGCTTCAGAATTGTCCTGGAATAATGAGGCCCTCTGCGCGACCTTTAAAAAAGGCCTATCCAGCAACATTAAAGATGTTCTGGCCGCACGAGAAATTCCTGCTAATCTACATGAACTTATTCACCTAGCCACTCGCATTGACATGCGTTTTTCCGAAAGGCGTCAGGAGCTCCGCCAAGATATGGACTCTGTTCGCACGAGGCGTTTCTTCTCCTCGGCTCCTCTCTCCTCTGGTCCCCTGCAATCTGTTCCTGTGCCTCCCGCCGTGGAGGCTATGCAGGTCGACCGGTCTCGCCTGACACCTCAAGAGAGGACACGACGCCGCATGGAGAACCTCTGCCTGTACTGTGCTAGTACCGAACACTTCCTGAGGGATTGTCCTATCCGTCCTCCCCGCCTGGAAAGACGTCCGCTGACTCCGCACAAAGGTGAGACAGTCCTTGATGTCTACTCTGCTTCTCCACGTCTTACTGTGCCTGTGCGGATGTCTGCCTCTGCCTTCTCCTTCTCTACCGTGGCCTTCTTGGACTCTGGATCTGCAGGAAATTTTATTTTGGCCTCTCTCGTCAACAGGTTCAACATCCCAGTGACCAGTCTCGCCAGACCCCTTTACATCAATTGTGTAAACAATGAAAGATTGGACTGTACCATACGCTTCCGCACAGAGCCCCTTCTAATGAGCATCGGATCTCATCACGAGAGGATTGAACTTTTGGTCCTCCCCAATTGCACCTCGGAAATTCTCCTTGGACTTCCCTGGCTTCAACTTCATTCCCCAACCCTGGATTGGTCCACTGGGGAGATCAAGAGTTGGGGGCCCTCTTGTTCCAAGGACTGTCTAAGACCGGTTCCCAGTACCCCTTGCCGTGACTCTGTGGTTCCCTCAGTAACCGGTCTCCCTAAGGCCTATATGGACTTCGCGGATGTTTTCTGCAAAAAACAAGCTGAGACTCTACCTCCTCACAGGCCTTATGATTGCCCTATCGACCTCCTCCCGGGTACTACTCCACCCCGGGGCAGAATTTATCCTCTCTCTGCCCCAGAGACTCTTGCCATGTCTGAGTATGTCCAGGAAAATTTAAAAAAGGGCTTTATCCGTAAATCCTCCTCTCCTGCCGGAGCTGGATTTTTCTTTGTGTCCAAAAAAGATGGCTCCCTACGTCCTTGCATTGACTACCGCGGTCTTAATAAAATCACGGTTAAGAACCGCTACCCCCTACCCCTCATCTCTGAACTCTTTGATCGCCTCCAAGGTGCCCACATCTTTACTAAATTGGACTTAAGAGGCGCCTATAACCTCATCCGCATCAGAGAGGGGGATGAGTGGAAAACGGCGTTTAACACCAGAGATGGACACTTTGAGTATCTGGTCATGCCCTTTGGCCTGTGCAACGCCCCTGCTGTCTTCCAAGACTTTGTCAATGAAATTTTTCGTGATCTGTTATACTCCTGTGTTGTTGTATATCTGGACGATATCCTAATTTTTTCTGCCAATCTAGAAGAACACCGCCAGCATGTCCGTATGGTTCTTCAGAGACTTCGTGACAATCTACTCTATGCCAAAATTGAGAAATGTCTGTTTGAATGCCAATCTCTTCCTTTTCTAGGATATTTGGTCTCTGGCCAGGGACTACAAATGGATCCAGACAAACTCTCTGCCGTCTTAGATTGGCCACGCCCCTCCGGACTCCGTGCTATCCAACGCTTTTTGGGGTTCGCCAATTATTACAGGCAATTTATTCCACATTTTTCTACCGTTGTGGCTCCTATCGTGGCTTTAACCAAAAAAAATGCCGATCCCAAGTCGTGGCCTCCTCAAGCGGAAGACGCCTTTAAACGACTCAAGTCTGCCTTTTCTTCGGCTCCCGTGCTCTCCAGACCTGACCCTTCCAAACCCTTCCTATTGGAGGTTGATGCCTCCTCAGTGGGAGCTGGAGCTGTTCTTTTACAAAAAAATTCTTCCGGGCATGCTGTCACTTGTGGTTTTTTTTCTAGGACCTTCTCTCCGGCGGAGAGGAACTACTCCATCGGGGATCGAGAGCTTCTAGCCATTAAATTAGCACTTGAGGAATGGAGGCATCTGCTGGAGGGATCAAGATTTCCAGTTATTATTTACACCGACCACAAGAACCTCTCCTACCTCCAGTCTGCCCAACGGCTGAATCCTCGCCAGGCCCGGTGGTCTCTGTTCTTTGCCCGATTTAATTTTGAGATTCACTTTCGTCCTGCCGATAAGAACATTAGGGCCGATGCTCTCTCTCGTTCCTCGGATGCCTCAGAAGTTGAACTCTCTCCGCAACACATCATTCCACCTGACTGCCTGATCTCCACTTCTCCAGCCTCCATCAGGCAAACTCCTCCAGGAAAGACCTTTGTTTCTCCACGCCAACGCCTCGGAATCCTCAAATGGGGTCACTCCTCCCATCTCGCTGGTCATGGGGGCATCAAGAAATCTGTGCAACTCATCTCCCGCTTCTATTGGTGGCCGACTCTGGAGACGGATGTTGTGGACTTTGTGCGAGCCTGCACTATCTGTGCCCGGGATAAGACTCCTCGCCAGAAGCCCGCTGGTTTTCTTCATCCCCTGCCTGTCCCCGAACAGCCTTGGTCTCTGATTGGTATGGATTTTATTACTGATTTACCCCCTTCCCGTGGCAACACTGTTATTTGGGTGGTCGTTGATCGATTCTCCAAAATGGCACATTTCATCCCTCTTCCTGGTCTTCCTTCAGCGCCTCAGTTGGCTAAACAATTTTTTGTACACATTTTTCGTCTTCACGGGTTGCCTACGCAGATCGTCTCGGATAGAGGCGTCCAATTCGTGTCTAAATTCTGGAGGGCTCTCTGTAAACAACTCAAGATTAAATTAAATTTTTCTTCTGCATATCATCCCCAGTCCAATGGACAAGTAGAAAGAATTAACCAAGTCTTGGGTGATTATTTGCGACATTTTGTTTCCTCCCGCCAGGATGACTGGGCAGATCTCCTTCCATGGGCCGAATTCTCGTATAACTTCAGAGTCTCTGAATCTTCCTCCAAATCCCCATTTTTCGTGGTGTACGGCCGTCACCCTCTTCCCCCCCTCCCTACCCCCTTGCCCTCTGGTCTGCCCGCTGTGGATGAAATTTCTCGTGACCTTTCCATTATATGGAGAGAGACCCAAAATTCTCTCTTACAGGCTTCTTCACGCATGAAGAGGTTCGCGGATAAGAAAAGAAGAGCTCCTCCCGTTTTTTCCCCTGGAGACAAGGTATGGCTCTCCGCTAAATATGTCCGCTTCCGTGTCCCTAGCTACAAGTTGGGACCACGCTATCTTGGTCCTTTCAAAATTTTGTGTCAAATTAATCCTGTCTCTTACAAACTTCTTCTTCCTCCTTCTCTTCGTATCCCTAATGCCTTTCACGTCTCTCTTCTTAAACCACTCATCCTCAACCGTTTTTCTCCCAAATCTGTTCCTCCCACTCCTGTTTCCGGCTCCTCGGACATCTTCTCTGTCAAAGAGATCTTAGCCTCTAAAAAGGTCAGAGGGAAAACTTTTTTTTTAGTGGACTGGGAGGGTTGTGGTCCTGAAGAGAGATCCTGGGAACCTGAGGACAACATCCTAGATAAAAGTCTGCTCCTCAGGTTCTCAGGCCCTAAAAAGAGGGGGAGACCCAAGGGGGGGGGTACTGTTACGCCGAGCGCTCCGGGTCCCCGCTCCTCCCCGGAGCGCTCGCTACACTCTCTCCGCTGCAGCGCTCCGGTCAGATCCACTGACCCGGGGCGCTGCGATTCTGCTGCCAGCCGGGATGCGATTCGCGATGCGGGTAGCGCCCGCTCGCGATGCGCACCCCGGCTCCCGTACCTGACTCGCTCTCCCTCGGTCCTGTCCCGGCGCGCGCGGCCCCGCTCCCTAGGGCGCGCGCGCGCCGGGTCTTTGCGATTTAAAGGGCCACTGCGCCGCTGATTGGCGCAGTGATTCCAATTAGTGTCTTCACCTGTGCACTTCCCTATATCACCTCACTTCCCCTGCACTTCCCTGCCGGATCTTGTTGCCATTGTGCCAGTGAAAGCGTTCCTTGTATGTTCCTAGCCTGTGTTCCAGACCTCCTGCCGTTGCCCCTGACTACGATCCTTGCTGCCTGCCCCGACCTTCTGCTACGTCCGACCTTGCTTCTGTCTACTCCCTTGTACCGCGCCTATCTTCAGCAGCCAGAGAGGTTGAGCCGTTGCTAGTGGATACGACCTGGTCACTACCGCCGCAGCAAGACCATCCCGCTTTGCGGCGGGCTCTGGTGAAAACCAGTAGTGACTTAGAACCGATCCACTAGCACGGTCCACGCCAATCCCTCTCTGGCACAGAGGATCCACTACCTGCCAGCCGGCATCGTGACAGAAATGCCTCCCTTCTACCAAAGGTTTGTGAGCCAGAATGCTCTAACTACCCAGGCGGGTGACGGACCTGAATCTCCCAAAGTCGCTGAAGACCTGTCCACCTGGAAGACACTTCAGGATGAGAGCAGAGTTATCGGGACCTTCTCGGCTACTGCCTCCACAAGAAGGTACCTACTCGGGTGCACAAGGCCCACGGAGACTTTGAATTGAAGCGGCTGTGGCGGCAGAGAAATCGCCTGTTCCTACACAAGGGGTTGGTCTACCGAAATTCCCTGGACCCAGTCTCAGGGGACCGCATCCACCAGATTGTGGTTCCCAGGAGGGATGCAGCCATGGTTCTAAATGCCTATCATGACCAATCCGGACACTTCGGGGTCCATAAGACAGAGATCACCATCAGAAGGAGATTTTACTGGATCGGGATGCGGGGAGACATCGAGAAATGGTGTGCCGAGTGCTCCCTGTTAAACGTGATAAAGAACCCCCGGAGGGACGCAAGAGCCCCTTTGCATCCCATCTGTATAGAAAGACCAAATCAAATTGTTGCCTGGGACCATGTGAAGCTGGCTCCCAATTGATCTGGCTATTGTCATGCCCTAACAATGGTGGATCATTATTCCAAGTGGGCGGTCGTGGTCCCCGTCAAGGATCTTACCGCCAAGACTGCTGCACAACTCTTCTATCGGCATTGGATCCAACCATTGGGGTGTCCCGAATCAGTCCTCACGAATCGGGGCACCGCCTTTGAAGCACAGTTGTTCCAGGAACTTTGCCGGTTGCATGATTGCAAGAAGCTCCGGACAACAGCCTACCATCCCCAAGGGAATGGGCTCTGCGAGAGGATCAATCAAGTGTTCATCCAGATGCTCAGAGCAGCCTCTGTCTCGAAGCACGAAGAGTGGCCTCAGCTGCTGCCCGAACTCCTGGAAATCTACAACAACGCTGTCCACTGCTCTACAGGGTATACGCCCTTTTTCTTGATGATGGGCCGACACGGTCAATTGCCAAAGGATCGAACCTTTGGCCTACAGCCACCTTTCAACAATTCTCCTCAGGCTTCCCAAGGTTGGGTGTCAGAGCATCGATGAAGAATTGAGGAAGCCAAAGACATTGTTGAGAAGAAAATGGGTGAAGTTCATGAGCGCCAGTAGAAAGACTATAATCGACATGCTTCGGCTCAGCCCTTGCGGCTTGGGGATAAAGTGAGGCTCAGAAAATTTCCTAGAACCCATAAATTGGACTCCCTGTGGGAAACGGAGCCATACACCATCACTGCAGTCCCTTACCCTGAAACGGACGTGTATGAGATACAAAAATACGGGTTCGTGCCACAGGTGGTTCTACGGAATAGGATAAAAGTGTGCCGGAAAGAAGATATGCTTGGCCCATCTCCTCCTACTCCACCTCCGACAAGGCCTGTGAGACAGTATGTGCTGGGAGAAGGAATTCATCCCACTATGGATGTTCCTTTGTTCCCATCTCAGCAGCCTATCATGTATTGGGGCATACCGTTCCCAGTTCCATCCAGTCAGCCCACACTGGTCGCACCAACCAGACAGTTGCCAGTAGCTGTTGCCCCATGTCAACCACCATTGGTCGCTACACCCAACCTGCTCCAGTGACCACTCCGGACATTGAAGCCACTATTCCGTCTGTCTTAAGAGAACCCCTCAGTTCTACCGAAGAAGTTGCTCCTGTTTCCAGCCCTCCAGCTGGTCCCTCGGGGACTGAAGTTCTTGAAGAATCCTCAAGTGAAGGAACTCCTGATGACTCGGAGGTGGTGTTGCGGCGGTCTCAAAGGACTACACAGGGCAAATTACCCATCAGGTACCAGGATTCACATTTAGTGCCTGCACACATAGTACCTTTGATAACCCACTTCAATGCTCTGCCGATCACTTTTCAGTACCCTAGATTACTCACTTAATGTACTACTTCAAAATTTCTTGTACATACAACAAATAAATATCTCACTTAAAGAAAAACACTTAAGGAATTGTAGCACATTGATACCCAATTCCTGCCACTGTTAGGTACACTTCTTTCTCCTTTCATTGCATGTGTGAGATGCTCTGCCTGGCCAGTAGGTGCTCTTGCAAGTACAGAATTAAACACGTAATCCTAAGAATAACATGGATAGGTTGTTTTGGAAGTGCTCAAGGGTAAGTAGCGTGTAGTTGATAGACCCTAGCAGCCACCCTTACTGTGACCTAGCTTCCGGCTAGCCAGTATACCCTTTGTGTACTAACAGGTAACTTATTGTTGGCATATAAAATGTGTGAGATAATACAAATGTCTAGTCAGCTTGAAGCTAACTGTATAGAGAGCTGTACTAATGTCTTAGGTAGTTATTTAATTGTCTAGTAAGCTTCAAAAATGTATAATAAGTTTAATAAAGTTGTATAGGAAGCTAGAAACTAAGGGATAGATAGCTTCTTCAAATGTCTAGATAGCATTCAAATGTCTAGATAGCATTCAAATGTCTAGATAGCATCAAAGTGTGTTTAGTCTACTTAGGATGTATAGCAAAAGTACAGATTATCCTGTTCTATAGCATCCTGTTCTAGTCCTAGTCCCTCTGTCTCAGGGGACAGACGTCGAGGCCGACTTATCTTT
Source organism: Hyla sarda (assembly GCF_029499605.1). Lineage (NCBI taxonomy): Eukaryota > Metazoa > Chordata > Amphibia > Anura > Hylidae > Hyla > Hyla sarda. The sequence continues at coordinate 132,947 of NW_026610543.1, forward strand.
AGTAAGGGGGTTTGTGGTGTCCCAGTACCGCATTCTATACGATACCTATTTATGTATGGGTCCCCATAGCCAGAGTTCCTAGGACATAGGGATCCCTGTCATCCAGTCTACCCCTAGTCGCCTCTATTCTAGTGTATAAATAAAGTTATTCAAAGGTTAATGTAAATAGAATAACATATGTAAATAAATGGTTAATTACTTGCTTCCATAGCGTTGCAGGACCTGCGGGTCATGTGACTAGGTGAACTCTATGGTATTGAGCTTAAGGACCTTTGGAGGCCCTGTGACGTAAGCAATCCCATTACACCATGTAATGGTGAATGGCAGATGTTCGGACCAATCAGATTCGCCCCGCCCCCTGCCCATATAAGGGAGCGGCAGCCATGTTTTTCTTTCTTATCTCGTGGGCTGTCATGAGAGAAGGATCTGTGCAGCAGCTAATGCAGTGAGTTAGGCCTGAGCCTTGCGGCGACGGTTGAACAATCTAATTATAGAGTGTATCAATTCCCAAACACTCTGCAGTATCACCGGACCTAATAACTCCCCTAAATCCGGATGGATCTGCAAATCTTTCCCTAAATTCAGAGACTGTATTACTAACTCAAGGTCCGCAACAACTGTCAGTCACTAAGTAACCTAAGGACTGTTTATATGAGACTGTTACTGTGCCGTGGATATTGCAAGCACTTCAGTAAAAAGTTGTTCAAGTTCAATCTCTTCAAGTTCAAGTTCAATCTCCTTGTGGACCTTCAGTTATTATATGCACCTATCGTTACTGGGAAGGGCAGCGATAGGCTGGAACATTGATTCAGCATACCAGCCCTCAGCCTGGCGTCACGAACTCTAGGGTTAACATTAACCCCTTCTATACCTATACCATACCACCACTACCATACACCCCCCAAGGGCTACCACAAAGCCTTTTTGGCGTTGCACGAACAGGATTCGGGTGTGTGCCTACCATTGCCACTAGTGAAAGTGTACTCCCCCCTAAGAAGTGAACTTTATTGATGTACTGTGATTTATACTCCGGAGTAAGGGGTTGCGCGCACGTTGCTGTGTGGAGGAAGTGCGCATGTAAAGTAAGGGGGAGGCGAACAGTACTGCGGAGCTCCAGTCAGCGCGGAACATCCCGACGCATGTGATCCAGAGACCCAGCCCACCGAAGCCCTCGGTGCCGCGGCGGCCATTTTGTCGGAGCCTAGGGCCAGAAACCAACAAAGAGAGACAGCCCAGAGTGGGAAAAGGCGCAGAGTGCGCCAACAGGCTAGAAGCTGTGAAGAACCAGAACAGTACGGGACTCTGAGACATCAGATTACCGAATTGAAGTCCTACATAGAATCGCTTCAGCTGCCGATCAACGCACTTAAATTTCAATTAAAGGCTGTTGAGTTTCAGGTCACCACTCTCAAATTTGAAATCTATGCTCTCAAGTTCCAGATTAAAGAACAATTGCGTATTTCCCTGGGACCTAGGAATCCAAGGTCTATTTAAAGGGCCAGCCTACCAAATACAGAAATGTCGGAACCTGCAGTCCCACAGTCCCCACCTGAAAAGCAAGGGGGCGATGCTCCAGTGGCCCAGCCAGCGGGGTCTCCACCCTCAGCTAGAAGAATGTTGCCGCCCTCACCAACACTCTCGACCTCCCAAGGATCTGTGCAGCAGCTAACGCAGTGAGTTAGGCCTGAGCCTTGCGGCGACGGCTGAACAATCTAATTATAGAGTGTATCAATTTCCAAACACTCTGCAGCATCACCGGACCTAATAACTCCCCTAAATCCGGATGGATCTGCAAATCTTTCCCTAAATTCAGAGACTGTATTACTAACTCAAGGTCCGCAACAACTGTCAGTCACTAAGTAACCTAAGGACTGTTTATATGAGACTGTTACTGTGCCGTGGATATTGCAAGCACTTCAGTAAAAAGTTGTTCAAGTTCAATCTCTTCAAGTTCAAGTTCAATCTCTTTGTGGACCTTCAGTTATTTTATGCACCTATCGTTACTGGGAAGGGCGGCGATAGGCTGGAACATTGATTCAGCATACCAGCCCTCAGCCTGGCGTCACGAACTCTAGGGTTAACATTAACCCCTTCTATACCTATACCATACCACCCCTACCATACACCCCCCAAGGGCTACCACAGGTATATGCAGAGCACCCTCCCCCCATCTCCCTCACTTCCCATAGGTATATGCAGAGCACCCCCCCTCTCCCTCCCTTTCCCATAGGTATATGCAGAGCACCCCCTCTCCCTCCCTTTCCCATAGGTATTTGCAGAGCACCCCCCCCCTCTCCCTCCCTTTCCCATAGGTATATGCAGAGCACCCCCCCCACCCATAGGTATATGCAGAGCACCCCCCTCTCCCTCCCTTTCCCATAGGTATATTCAGAGCACCCCCCCTTCCCTGTAGGTATAGGCAGGGTTAAAAAAAGGATGCTCACCTGATATCCCACGCAGCGATCTCCTCAGCTGCAGGGCCGGCGTCTTCTCCCCTCCACAGTATGACGTCACTTATCGGCATCTGTACTGCGTGCTGCGTGAGGGCGGAGTTCACATCTCCTCTGTGTAGCTGCAGATGCGGCTCAGACAGAGGGGACACCTTCTCCTGTATGTGCGTGTATCGTGCATACAGAAGGCACCGCTGTCTGCTGGTGATCTGGGACGAGTGTCCCGGACCTCAGTAGTTGTGGCGGCGGCGGGTCAGTCCGCCCCTGGCACCCTCCTTGTGAGTGACACCCGGGGAGGGCCGCCCCCCCTTGGTACGCCACTGCTGCTAATTAAAAACGCCTGGGCCAAATGGGTGGAGTGGAGTGCTGGCTGTGGAAGGAGGGAGAGACTACAAATGTGCAACACAAAAAGAGAAACACAGCCGCACATCCACCATTTGTAATTTGATCTACTTGCTTCTCCAGCCCTCTGGCAGGGAGCACATGGTGGGTTTCATACTGGTGCGGTTCTCTGTGGCGGCCATTGTTTCTGTCATGCTTTGTCTGTGGGGTGGAGTGGCCCAGAGCCAGGGGCTTGGTCAGTGGGTCGCTCCCCCCATTGGGCGTGGGGTCTCAGAGGCAGTGGTCGCCGCCGGGCGCTACGCCAGTGTCAGGTTAGGGACCCACTCTAACGAGGTGGCCTTGACGTGGCGAGTGGGCTTGTACTTTTTGATCAAAATATATACCCGAGTATAAACATGCCCCTCGGCATATACTCGAGTTAACTCTCCGCCTTCAGTGGTCTTCAACCTGCGGACCTCCAGATGTTTCAAAACTACAACTCCCAGCAAGCCCGGGCAGCCATCGGCTGTCCGGGCTTGCTGGGAGTTGTAGTTTTGAAACATCTGGAGGTCCGCAGGTTGAAGACCACTGCGGCCTTCGACATCATCCACCCCCCCCCCACACCCTCTCACCCCCTTTAGTTTTGTACTCACCTCCGCTCGGTGGGACGTTAGGGTGCGCTGGTCCGGGCCATCTGTGCTGCAGGGACCGTCCGGTGGGGAGGAATAGTCGTTCCGGGCTGTCCATCTTCACCGGGGGGCCACCGGTGAGAGGGTGAGGGGGCTGGATGATGTTGAAGGCCGCAATGGTCTTCAACCTGCGGACCTCCAGATGTTTCAAAATGACAACTCCCAACAAGCCCGGGTTTGCTGGGAGTTGTAGTTTTGAAACATCTGGAGGTCCGCAGGTTGAAGACCACTGTTAAATCAGACATAGACAAGCGGTGATGATGAAGGGGGGGGGGGCTGATGACATGTCGTGATGATGAAGGGGGAGGGGTGGGCTGATGACATGTGATGATGATGAAGGGGGAGTGAGATGATGACAGGCAGTGATGATGAAGGGGGGGATGATGACAGGCGGTGATGATGGGGGTGGGTGGGATGATGACAGGCGGTGATGATGGGGGGGTGGGATGATGACAGGTGGTGATGATGGGGGTGGGTGAGATGATGACAGGTGGTGATGATGGGGGGGTGGGATGATGACAGGTGGTGATGATGGGGGGGTGGGATGATGACAGGTGGTGATGATGGGGGGGTGGGATGATGACAGGCGGTGATGATGGGGGTGGGTGAGATGATGACAGGCGGTGATGATGGGGGGGGTGGGATGATGACAGGCAGTGATGATGGGGGTGGGTGAGATGATGACAGGTGGTGATGATGGGGGGGTGGGATGATGATGACAGGCGGTGATGATGGGGGGTTGGGATGATGACAGGTGGTGATGATGGGGGGGTGGGATGATGACAGGTGGTGATGATGGGGGGGTGGGATGATGACAGGCGGTGATGATGGGGGTGGGTGAGATGATGACAGGTGGTGATGATGGGGGGGTGGGATGATGATGACAGGCGGTGATGATGGGGGGTTGGGATGATGACAGGTGGTGATGATGGGGGGGTGGGATGATGACAGGTGGTGATGATGGGGGTGGGTGAGATGATGACAGGCGGTGATGATGGGGGGGTGGGATGATGACAGGTGGTGATGATGGGGGGGTGGGATGATGACAGGTAGTGATGATGGGGGTGGGTGAGATGATGACAGGTGGTGATGATGGGGGGGGTGGGATGATGATGACAGGCGGTGATGATGGGGGGGTGGGATGATGACAGGCGGTGATGATGGGGGGGGTGGGATGATGACAGGCAGTGATGATGGGGGTGGGTGAGATGATGACAGGCGGTGATGATGGGGGGGTGGGATGATGACAGGTGGTGATGATCTGGGGGTGGGATGATGACAGGCGGTGATGATGGGGGGGTGGGATGATGACAGGTGGTGATGATGGGGGGGTGGGATGATGACAGGCGGTGATGATGGGGGGTGGGATGATGACAGGTGGTGATGATGGGGGGGTGGGATGATGACAGGCGGTGATGATGGTGGGTGAGATGATGACAGGTGGTGATGATGAAGGGGGGGGGATGATGACAGGTGGTGATGATGGGGGGGTGGGATGATGACAGGCGGTGATGATGGGGGTGGGTGAGATGATGACAGGCGGTGATGATGGGGGTGGGTGAGATGATGACAGGCGGTGATGATGGGGGGGGTGGGATGATGACAGGCAGTGATGATGGGAGTGGGTGAGATGATGACAGGTGGTGATGATGGGGGGGTGGGATGATGATGACAGGCGGTGATGATGGGGGGGTGGGATGATGACAGGTGGTGATGATGGGGGGGTGGGATGATGACAGGTGGTGATGATGGGGGTGGGTGAGATGATGACAGGCGGTGATGATGGGGGGGTGGGATGATGACAGGTGGTGATGATGGGGGGGTGGGATGATGACAGGCAGTGATGATGGGGGTGGGTGAGATGATGACAGGTGGTGATGATCTGGGGGTGGGATGATGACAGGCGGTGATGATGGGGGGGTGGGATGATGACAGGTGGTGATGATGGGGGGGTGGGATGATGACAGGCGGTGATGATGGGGGGTGGGATGATGACAGGTGGTGATGATCTGGGGGTGGGATGATGACAGGCGGTGATGATGGGGGGGTGGGATGATGACAGGTGGTGATGATGGGGGGGTGGGATGATGACAGGCGGTGATGATGGGGGGGTGGGATGATGACAGGTGGTGATGATGGGGGGGTGGGATGATGACAGGCAGTGATGATGGGGGTGGGTGAGATGATGACAGGTGGTGATAATGGGGGGGGGTGGGATGATGATGACAGGCGGTGATGATGGGGGGGTGGGATGATGACAGGCAGTGATGATGGGGGTGGGTGAGATGATGACAGGCGGTGATGATGGGGGGGTGGGATGATGACAGGCGGTGATGATGGGGGGGTGGGATGATGACAGGTGGTGATGATCTGGGGGTGGGATGATGACAGGCGGTGATGATGGGGGGGTGGGATGATGACAGGCAGTGATGATGGGGGTGGGTGAGATGATGACAGGCGGTGATGATGGGGGGGTGGGATGATGACAGGCGGTGATGATGGGGGGGTGGGATGATGACAGGTGGTGATGATCTGGGGGTGGGATGATGACAGGCGGTGATGATGGGGGGTGGGATGATGACAGGCGGTGATGATGGGGGGGTGGGATGATGACAGGCGGTGATGATGAAGGGGGGGATGATGACAGTCGGTGATGATGATGGGGGGATGATGACAGGCGGTGATGATGAAGGGGGGATGATGACAGGCGGTGATGATGAAGGGGGGATGATGACAGGCGGTGATGATGATGGTGGGATGATGACAGGCGGTGATGATGGGGGGGTGGGATGATGACAGGCGGTGATGATGATGGGGGGATGATGACAGGCGGTGATGATGAAGGGGGGATGATGACAGGCGGTGATGATGAAGGGGGGATGATGACAGGCGGTGATGATGATGGGGGGATGATGACAGGCGGTGATGATGAAGGGGGGGATGATGACAGGCGGTGATGATGATGGGGGGATGATGACAGGCGGTGATGATGAAGGGGGGATGATGACAGGCGGTGATGATGAAGGGGGGGATGATGACAGGCGGTGATGATGAAGGGGGGATGATGACAGGCGGTGATGATGACAGGGGGATGATGACAGGGGGGATGATGACAGGGGGGATGATGACAGGGGGGATGATGACAGGGGGGATGATGACAGGGGGGATGATGACAGGGGGGATGATGACAGGGGGGATGATGACAGGGGGGATGATGACAGGGGGGATGATGTATTTCCCACCCTAGGCTTATAGTCGAGTCAATCATTTTTCCTGTGTTTTTGGGGTGAAATTAGGGACCTCGGCTTCTATTCGGGTCGGCTTATACTCGAGTATATACGGTACTAACAACCTGTTAGTTTTTGAAATTATGCTGAGAAGCAATCAGATCAAATCACAAATGGTGGATGTGCGGCTGTGCTTCTCTTTTTGTGTTGCACAGATATATAATATGTATTCACACTATGGAGTAATATACAAACTAACAATGATGTCTCTTAATCTTATCACTGTACACCCCATATTATTCACTGCAGGACATGTTATCGTATGGAATCTATATATATATAACTCAATGTGTGTGTGTGTGTGTATATATATATATGTGTGTGTGTATATATATATGTGTGTGTATATATATATGTGTGTGTGTATATATATATATATATAATGTGTGTGTGTGTGTATATATATATAATGTGTGTGTGCGTGTGTATATATATATATATATATGTGTGTGTGTGTGTGTGTGTATATATATATTTGTGATCGGTGGCTCAAATGCGTAGCGTACCTGCCTAACCACTGATATACTAACTGACAGGCAGTCTGACTTGTGCCATATACTGCCGCGTGTAGGTACACCTGAATAAAATAGAGGGCATACCTTAGATAGAAAAAGACTCCTAAGAGATTAAATTAATCTTTTAAAAGAGGGGGGGGTTGGGTGGGACGTGAAGAACCCGCGGCGTACTGTGCTAGGGGCACCGCGGGTTCTTATAGTGATTAACCCCGCCCCCTCTCACAAATACAGGCTAACTGCGTCAGCCTTCACACTTGTGATCGGTGGCTCAAATGCGTAGCGTACCTGCCTAACCACTGATATACTAACTGACAGGCAGTCTGAGTTGTGCCATATACTGCCGCGTGTAGGTACACCTGAATAAAATAGAGGGCAAAACTTCAATATTTGAAACAAAAACGCTTTATGAAATAAGACAACATTACAGAACCAGAAACTGGAAAGCATGGGACCTTCCAGACTTTGGATAGGGGATGGGCACATGTATGAGCTAGATTTCAGCGACTCAAATTACAAATCACACGGGCTGGCATCCCCTGACGTGATGCTGATGACGAGGCACCTGATGCGAAGGGGGTGTCCAGATATCACAGCCAAGTCACCCCCCAAAGCCTATCACTAAAATGCGTACTTTAACGAATTGCGGAGTGGTGAGAGCAAAACTTCAGAATAATAATAACGGCTGTGACCTACTGGCTCCCTGGCGTGTGAACAACGGGTCACGTAGCAGACAAACCGGGCACTACCTATGAAATGAAATGTGGAAAAGCAGCATATGGTAACGACTTGCCCGGGTAACGATGTTTTGGTAGCGCTCAACTCAAGCTAATAGTGATCGGAATTCCATATCAGTTGGCTCAGTCTCCAACAAATGTCATTTTTCGTTTTACTAGAGAACTCACCAGGTCTGAGGAAGCCATAGTAACCCAGAAACAAAGCTGCTTTACAACACAAACTATCTTTGCAGCTGAACGGGGGTCCTGTCTAGAACATCTACTAACTGTCTGAACGAGTCGGCCGACAAAGGCTGACAGGAAGAAGGTTTGGATCCTTAGCGCACCTTTCAGCTCCGCTTTAACTGTATCGAATGAAACAAGGATGCCAAGTCGGAATGTGCCAAAGAGATGTGGAGCTGAACCACCGCTAGGTATGACTTAATCGTGCTAGATGAAGAGAAGAGTGGCAAAACCCAATAAACCAAGTAGGAAAGTAAAGTGTGTGTGTAAGCCCCTCCGAGTACTTGCTACAAACCAAACCCTGACCGTATGCATAATCCCAAGTGCATATGTACATAACATAACTACCTAGTCGTCAACCTAAAACCGTGTTAGGTAGTAACTGTAACCGACCTGTGGACGTGACAGGTGATGACACCACTCATGCGGCAAGCCTGATCATGACACTCAACCAATGTATAACCAAAATAATGATCAACCTGAAGCTAAGACAGCCAAACTTCAACTGAAACCAAGCTATATGCATGACCCCGATGCTAAATGACCTTGTGAAAACACATGACATTGTCGTCAACCCGAAGCCGTGTCGAGTAGTAACTGAACCGACCTGTAGACGTGACAGGTCTGAAAACTCAATTAACTACGAAACTAAAAGTATCACCGCCAAGCCGCGACAGGTCGTAACCATGATTGACGTATATACGTGGCCCCTGATGCTAATGAACTTGTGAAAACACATAACATTGTCGTCAACCCGAAGCCGTGTCGAGTAGTAACTGAACCGACCTGTAGACGTGACAGGTCTGAAACTTGATTAACTATAAAACTAAAAGTATCACCGCCAAGCCACGACAGGTCGTAACCATGATTAACGTATATACGTGGCATCCGAAAATAAAGCTATACCTGTAGCCTAACCCAACTGCTACCTAAACACAACGTATGTGATGACACTGTCGCCAACCTGAAGCCGTGACAGGTTGTATCCGGACCGACCTGTAGACGTGACTGGTCAATCCGAAATTGAAAACCTCAAACAAAGTAACGTATGTGCTGAATGTATATGAACATGTACAGAGTATGAATACCGTAAGCATATACCAAGCATAACTCCTTGGCACATATGCTGCACATGACACTGAACGTGGGCCCGGCAAACCAACCAGACCATGTGTTCATCAATAACACCCAGACCACGTGTCCACACCAGACACCTTGACCGCATACACCGACCAAACTATATGAGAGCCTGTTCCGCACAAAGCATTTGAACGTGAGCTGGAATGAACTACACGAGCGAGTGTATGCACCAAACTATCAAATATGTACATCACAATAACTACTAGCAGAAACACTGAACAACTTAAACCGATTACCAGAGCAAGTCCATGGAACAGACTAAGCAAGTGAATGCACACGACTTTATGAGCGAGTGCGCTTGGCAACTACATAAGCCTAAGCACAGAACTATTTGCGCGTATGCACAGGACTAACTGAGTGAACGTATGCCAGAACAAACTATGAGTGCGTCTGCATGGACTAACTAAGTAAGCGTATGCCGAAAACTATTATGCGCATATGCATAGAACTAAGTGAGCATGCCGAGAACGAACTGTGTGCGCTTATGCACAAGCTATACGGGCATATGCACAAACGAACTATGTGAACATGCGGGGAACAAACTATATGTTGGTACGTACGGAACACACTATGTGAGCACCTAACAATTATGTGAGCGTATGCACCGATCAAATTGTATGCGCGTGTGCAGAGAAAGAACCATACGGACGTATGGCCGAACCACTGCCTGTGTTCACCGAATGACCTGTATGCATAAGCTAACTACATGCACAGAACGAACTGCGTAAGCAAACACCCAGAACAAGTTATATGAGCGTATGCACAAAACTATATGGCCTCTAACAAACTGGGCAACTGTCCAAACCAACTGGATGAGCATATGCACAGGACAGACTATACGAGAGTATGCATGGAAACTGAGCGTATTGACCGAATGAATTAAATGCGCGTACACGAACGCCCAGAACAAACTATATACGTAAGCCCGGCCCCACTATACAAAAATATGAACGGAACAACTATGTGCATATGTATAGAACTGTGCCGTCTAACAGCTATGAGTGACTCTACCAACAAACTTGATGAACCTATACTTAGGACAACTGTATGCGCAAATGCACAACCAAACTGCATGTGCGTATGGCCAACGACAACCGATAAACAATACATGCATGCAGTAATTCTATGACCACGTACCCATGCACAGAACAACACTACATGAGCTGTACGAGCACACGTGCGGCACAAATGCTACAAGCGCAAGAGCCGCACAAGCATCGCAAGCGCATGTACTAGACGTATGCCACGACCACACGAACAGCATGGTTCTCATGAGCACATGTACAATACAACCCTACGAGCCTGCACAGTATAATTCCTACAAGCGAGTGTGCAACACAGATCCTACGAGCCCGTGTACAGCACAAATCCTACGAGCCCGTGTACAGCACAAATCCTACGAGCGCGTGTACTGTATAAATCCTACTAGCGCATGTACTGTATAGATCCTACGTACAGCATAAATCCTACGAGCGTGTATAAATCCTACAAGCGAGTGCACCGTACTTATCCTACAAGCGTGTACTGTATAAACCCTACGAGCGTGTGAACAGTACAAACCCTATGAGCGTGTGTACACTGCACAGTATAAATCCTACGAGCGTGTACACTGCACAGTATAAATCCTACGAGCGTGTGTACAGTACAAAACCCTATGAGCGTGTGTACAGTATAACTCCTACGAGCGTGTGTACATCATAATTCCTACAAGCGAGCGTACAGTATATATCCTACAAGGGCATGTACTGAACAAATCCTACGAGCGTGTACAGTATAAATCCTGCAAGCATGTGTACAGTATAATTCCTACGAGCGTGTGTACAGTACAAATCCTACGAACGTGTACCGTACGAATCCTACGAGCGCGTGTGCAGAATAAATCCTACAAGCACGTGTGTAGGATGATCCTACAAGCCTGTGTACAGTATAAATCCTACAAGCGTGTGTACATTATGAACCCCACGAGCGCGTGCACAGAATATATCCTACAAGCGCGCGTGCAGCACAAACCCCACACGCACGTACCAGCGTGCACAGTATGGATCCTACGAGTGTGTGCAAGCGTTTGTACAGTATGAATCCTATGAGTGAGTGTACAGCATAAATCCTACAAGAGTGTACAATATAAATCCAACAAAAGAGTGTACAGTATAAACGCTACCCCCGTGTGTACAGCATAAATCCTACAAGCGTGTGTACAGTATAAATCCAACAAGCGTGTGTACAGTATAAATCCAACAAGCATGTACAAGCGTATGTACAGTATAAACCCTACAAGCATGTGTACAGCATAGATCCTACAAGCGTGCGTACAGCATAAATCCTACAAGTGTGTACAGTATAAATCCAACAAGCATGTGTATAGTATAAATCCAACAAGCATGTGAAAGCGTGTGTACAGTATAAACCCTACAAGCGTGAGTACAACATGAATCCTACAAGCATGTACAGGCGTGTATACAGCACAAACACTACAAGCGTGTGCACGGCACAAGTGCTACAACCGTGTGTACAGCACAAACGCTACAACCGTGTGTACAGTATAAACCCAACAAGCATGTGTACCACATGAACCAACAGGCGTGTGTACTGTATAAACCCCACAAGCGTGTGTACAGCATGAATTCTACAAGCGTGTAAGGCATTAATCCCACGAGCACCTGTAAGGCCTAAATCCCACAAGCGTGTGTAAGGCA
>NW_026610543.1:150000-231501 GCF_029499605.1 Hyla sarda
CTCATACACACTGCTCAAAAAATAAAGATAACACATCGTAGATCTGAATGAACTGATCGTATGAAATCCTTTCCTCTTTACATAGTTGAATTCGCTGACAACAAAATCACAAAAAAATTATCACTGGAAATCATTAACCCATGGAGGTCTGGATATGGAGTCACCCTCAAAATCACAGTGGAAAACCCCACTACAGGCTGATCCAACTTTATGTAATGTCCTTAATACAAGTCCCAATGAGGCTCAGTAGTGTGTGTGGCCTCCACATGCCCGTATGACCTCCCTACAATGCCTGGGCATGCTCCTGATGAGGTGGGGGATGGTCTCCTGAGGGATGTCCTCCCAGACCTGGACTAAAGCATCCACCAACTCCTGTACAGTCTGTGGTGGATGGAGCGAGACGTCCCAGATGGGCTCAATCTGATTCAGGGGAACGGGCGGCCAGTCCATAGCATCAATGCCTTCCTCTTGTAGGAACTGCTGACACACTCCAGCCACATGAGGTCTAGCATTGTCTTGTATTAGGAGGAACCCAAGGACAACCGCACCAGCATATGGTCTCACAAGGGGTCTGAGGATCTCATCTCGGTACCTAATGGCAGTCAGGATACCTCTGGCAAGTACATGGAGGGCTGTGCGGCCCCCCAAAGAAATGCCACCCCACACCATTACTGACCCACCGCCAAACCGGTCATGCTGGAGGATGTTGAAGGAAGCAGAACATTCTCCACGGCGTCTCCAGACTCTGTTACATGTGCTCAGTGTGAACCTGCTTTCATTTGTGAAGAGCACAGGGCAACAGTGGTGAATTTGCCAATCTTGGTGTTCTCTGGCCAATGCCAAACATCCTGCATGGTTTTGGGCTGTAAGCACAACCCCCACCTGTGGTCGTCGGGCCCTCATACCACCCTCATGGAGTCTGTTTCTGACCGTTTGAGTGGACACATGCACATTTGTGTCCTGCTGAAGGTCATTTTGCAGGGCTCTGGCAGTGCTCCTCCTGCTCCTCTTTGCACAATGGCGGAGGTAGCAGTCCTGCTGCTGGGTTGTTGCCCTCCTACGGCCTCCTCCACGTCTCCTGATGTACTGGCCTGTCTCCTGGTAGCGCCTCCATGCTCTGGACACTACGCTGACAGACACAGCAAACCTTCTTCCCACAGCTCGCATTGATATGCCATCCTGGATGAGCTGCACTACCTGAGCCACTTGTGTGGGTTGTAGACTCCGTCTCATGCTACCACTAGAGTGAAAGCACCGCCAGCATTCAAGTGACCAAAACATCAGCCAGGAAGCATAGGGTGATAATATTATAAAGGAAAGGAATACTTGGTGTAAGATTATAGTAAGGATAAGCCTAGTTAGTGGGATGAGTAAATGTTAACTACCGTAAGGTTTGGGATACTTGGGGATATGAGGCTCAGAACACGATAGAAGGGAATTGGGCTGGAGAATGCAGACTCTTCTGCCCATACACATTTTCACTACCGAACCTACAAAGGAACCCAAACCACATTTTAGAAGTAAACGTGCAGCCCCTGCTGGGATCCTTGACCCCCATGTGTATATTGATGCTATAGGAGTCCCAATGGGGGTCCCAGATGAGTTTAAAGCTATAGGTCAAGTAAAAGCCGGATTTGAGTCTATAATACAATACAAATAGAGGGGAGTGGAGCTCGCAAACACACAACACGAGGTTAACTGTGACCCTCTCACCCAAGAGGGAAGAAAAAATTGGAGAAATAACTAAGAAAAATTCCCAGTCCTCAGTATTATACCCCTTAGGGGTATATGATGGAAATCAATGCACAAATATTATGTATAAAAGGAAATATTTATTTTCTCTCCTCCAAAGTTCAGTCACTTAAATAAACATATATATATAATATTTCACGCAGGACCCTTGCATGATAAAACAGTATAAAACAGTATAAACAAAAACATTCACGTACTTAGATTATAAAACAGAAGAAACAGCAGGAGAGTAGTCCCCCTAAGGAAGAGTCCACCTGGAATAGTCCCCCTAAGGAAGAGTCCACCTGGAATAGTCCCCCTAAGGAAGAGTCCACCTGGAATAGTCCCCCTAAGGAAGAGTCCACCTGGAATAGTCCCCCTAAGGAAGAGTCCACCTGGAATAGTCCCCCTAAGGAAGAGTCCACCTGGAATAGTCCCCCTAAGGAAGAGTCCACCTGGAATAGTCCACATCTTTATCCTTAGGGGGACTATTCCTTAGGGGGACTATTCCTCAGGGGGACTCTTCCTCAGGGGGACTATTCCTCAGGGGGACTATTCCTCAGGGGGACTATTCCTTAGGGAGACTATTCCTCAGGGGGACTCTTCCTCAGGGGGACTCTTCCTCAGGGGGACTATTCCTTAGGGGGACTATTCCTTAGGGGGACTATTCCTTAGGGGGACTCTTCCTCAGGGGGACTCTTCCTCAGGGGGACTATTCCTCAGGGGGACTATTCCTCAGGGGGACTATTCCTTAGGGGGACTATTCCTTAGGGGGACTATTCCTTAGGGGGACTACTCCAGCTGCTGTTTCTTCTAGGTGGAAGCGTTCATCTTTTCAGGTGGACACATTATATCCACATATTTCCTGTGGACACCTTGAATTTATTTACATTTATATAATTTTATAATCTAAGTACGTGAATGTCTTTGTTTATACTGTTTTATCATGCAAGGGTCCTGCGTAAAATATTATATATATATATATATATATATATATATATATATATGTTTATTTCAGTGACTGAACTTTGGAGGAGAGAAAATAAATATTTCCTTGATTATTGCATTGATTTCCATCACTGAGGACTGGGAATTTTTCTTAGTTGAGTCTATAATAGCCCAGATTTCTATAAATAAGAATGTAGACTGGATTCATTATATCTATTATAATCAGCAGAGATTCATATATTTCTCAGTGGATGCTCTTGCAGGTCAGGCTGAACAACTAAGAGCCACATCCACTATGACATTCCACAATGGTACGGCATTAGATATGGTGTAAGAGGAAAAAGGTGGGATATGTAAAATGTTTGCAGAGACCTGTTGCACATATATCTCAGCAAATACAGGACCCAAATGGTAAAATAACCATACTTATAATTCTGATAATCCTGCTTGTGTTGTGTTTTGCCTAGAGAATATGTGTGAGACGACCATCGAGAATGCCATGCCAGTGATGACAAATATGGACTTTGAGATTAAAAATGAAGCCTATACCCCATTACAGAGCTTCAATGCCATCTATAACACCAGTGAACCACAGGGACAGCATCTGACTCCACATGTGTAAAGTCTGAGGCTAAGGGGGTCCATGGATAAGCCATGGGTCGTCTAAAGTACAGTGAAGCGTTTGAGAAAACACATTGGGGCAGATGAGTTAGGATGCTAGAAATTAGGGAAAGGTAAAATGGTCATGTTAAGGGGGGATTGTAATGGATGTATGTGTGTGTGTGTGTGTATATGTATGCAACGTAAAATGGTCATTTTGGGACAAAGCCCCCCATCCCCCATGCTACTCTACTCCTCATTCACCCCCGCCATCGAGTAGAGGAAGTTCCTGAACAACGCCCTAAAGGATTTTGGAGGCTGCCAACAACTCAGGAAAAGCATACCTTATATGGTATACATATGGTATGCTAGGGCTAAGAACACCTCCCTAGTGAGGGTGGGAACTTATGTTAATTGCAATGGTGATATAAGCTTGGACATTTTTCAATAAAGCTCAGAAGCAGGATTTTGAAGTACTTGAAACTGGCTCAGTTTGATTTACTTTGTTATATACATTCTGTATACGGGATTTGGACGGGAGTAAGATAGTTACTAGGTATAAAATCCATATCAGTTTAAGCAGGAGGAGACCATATAGTGGCTGAATGGCAAAGCCTGGAGGTGGCTGAAGCATGAGGAGACCATATAGTGGCTGAATGACACAGCCTAGAGTTGGCTGAAGCATGAGGAGACCATATAGTGGCTGAATGGCACAGTCTGGAGGTGGCTGAAGCATGAGGAGACCATATAGTGGCTGAATGACAGCCTGGAGTTGGCTGAAGCATGAGGAGACCATATAGTGGCAGAATGGCACAGCCTGGAGGTGGCTGAAGCATGAGGAGACCATATAGTGTCTGAATGGCACAGCCTGGAGGTGGCTGAAGCATGAGGAGACCATATAGTGGCTGAATGGCACAGTCTGGAGGTGGCTGAAGCATGAGTGTTAGGATTCGGCAGGCTGGAAGTGGATCCTCTGTGTCAGAGAGGGATTGGCGTGGACCGTGTCGGTGGACCGGTTCTAAGTTGCTACTGGTTTTCACCAGAGCCCGCCGCAAAGCGGGATGGTCTTGCAGCGGCGGTAGCAACCAGGTCGTATCCACCGGCAACGGCTCAACCTCTCTGACTGCTGAGATAGGCGCGGTACAAGGGATAAGGCAAGAGCAAGGTCGGACGTAGCAGAAGGTCAGGGCAGGCAGCAAGGATCGTAGGGGCAACGGCAGGAGGTCTGGAACACAGGCTAGGAACACACAAGGAAACGCTTTCACAGGCACAGTGGCAACAAGATCCGGCAAGGAAGTGCAGGGGAAGTGAGGTAATATAGCCAGGGAGCAGGTGGAAGCTAATTAGGCTGACTGGGTCAGGCACCAATCATTGGTGCACTGGCCCTTTAAAATGTCATAGAGCTGGCGCGCGTGCGCCCTAGAGAGCGGAGCCGCGCGCGCCAGAACATGACAGCCGGGGACCGGGACAGGTGAGTGACTTGGGATGCGATTCGCGAGCGGGCGCGTCCCGCTATGCGAATCGCATCCCCCCCGCCGGCAATGTCAGTGCAGCGCTCCCGGTCAGCGGGTCTGACCGGGGCGCTGCAGAGAGAGGGATGCCGCGAGCGCTCCGGGGAGGAGCAGGGACCCGGAGCGCTCGGCCTAACAGTACCCCCCCCCCCCCCTGGGTCTCCCCCTCTTTTTGGGACCTGAAAATTCTTTAATCGAGAAGACATCTGAGGACCCGAAGACAGGAGTAGCTTTCTCTCGGCACTTGACTTCAAAGGGTCCAAGATAACGTGGTCCCAGATTAAAACTGGGGACACGGAAGCGGATATACTTGGCGGAGAGCCACACAAAGACAGGAGGAGTTCTTCTTTTTTTTTCGGCATGCTTCTTCATCCGGGATGAGGCTTGTATGAGGGATTTTTGAGTCTTTTTCCAGACGGTGGAGAAGCCCCGGGAAACCTCATCAATAGCGGGCAAACCAGAAGGCGTGGGAGTGGGGAGGGAGGGAAGAGGGTGAAGCTTGGCACGGGGCAGAGTGTTTCCAGGACGGGGGCTATGAGGAGGAGACACAGCATAGTCCTGATAGGCCTTCGGGAGACCAGGTAAAGGAGGAGACATTGAGGTTTGACTGACGGGACTGGGAGCAGACGTGAGCCATTTTTTGTGGCAAGAAGTACCCTTGCTCTTGATATCCCCGGAGGTCCAGTCAAGGGTAGGAGAGTGGTGTTGGAGCCATGGCAGACCGAGGAGGACTTCAGAGGTGCAGTTGGGCAAAACAAAAAGTTAAATTTTTTCGAGATGCAGTTTAATGCTCATGAGCAGGGGTTCTGTGCGGTAACGCACAGTGCAGTATAGACGTAAATTTTTATTTCTGTGTCGAGTCCTCTCTTCAGGGGTCAGGCGAGACCGATCCACTTGCATAGCCTCCTCGGCGGGAGGCACAGGGGTAGATTGCAAAGGATACTGTGAGAGAGGTGCTCCGAGGGGTGTGGCCCATGGCAGGGCCTTCCCAGACAGGAGACCACGGCAGAGTCTAGAGTCCCCATCAAATTTGTCCGGCAGGGACAAGCGGGAGTTTGGAGCGGCCGCTCACTGCGGAGGAGGTGCAGGAGCCGGCGGAGGAGATGGTTGTTGCTGTAGCAGCTGCTGTATCTGCGGTAGCAGCTGCTGTATCTGTGACTGAAGTTGCTGTGTCACGGTGGTCAAGTACGACAGCTGGTGATCTCGTTGGGCGATCAGTAGGGGTTGCTGGGCGATCACCGTGGAAATGTCGGCGAGACTTGACAGCGGCACCTCAGCGGAATCCATGGCCGGATCTACTGTTAGGATTCGGCAGGCTGGAAGTGGATCTCCCCGGGATCGCATCCCCGCCGGCAAGGATTCGGCAGGCTGGTGGTGGATCCTCTGTGTCAGAGAGGGATTGGCGTGGACCGTGTCGGTGGACCGGTTCTAAGTTGCTACTGGTTTTCACCAGAGCCCACCGCAAAGCGGGATGGTCTTGCTGAGGCGGGTAGCAACCAGGTCGTATCCACCGGCAACGGCTCAACCTCTCTGACTGCTGAGATAGGCATGGTACAAGGGATAAGGCAAGAGCAAGGTCGGACGTAGCAGAAGGTCAGGGCAGGCAGCAAGGATCATAGTCAGGGGCAACGGCAGGAGGTCTGGAACACAGGCTGGGAACACACAAGGAAAGACTTTCACAGGCACAATGGCAACAAGATCCGGCAAGGAAGTGCAGGGGAAGTGAGGTAATATAGCCAGGGAGCAGGTGGAAGCTAATTAGGCTGACTGGGCCAGGCACCAATCATTGGTGCACTGGCCCTTTAAATCTCAGAGAGCTGGCGCGCGCGCCCTATAGAGCGGAGCCGCGCGTGCCAGAACATGACAACCGGGGACCGGGACAGGTGAGTGACTTGGGATGCGATTCGCGAGCGGGCGCGTCCCGCTATGCGAATCGCATCCCCGCCGGCAATGTCAGTGCAGCGCTCCCGGTCAGTGGGTCTGACCGGGGCGCTGCAGAGAGAGGGACGCAGCGAGCGCTCCGGGGAGGAGCAGGGACCCGGAGCGCTCGGCATAACAATGAGGAGACCATATAGTGGCTGAATGACACAGCCTGGAGTTGGCTGAAGCATGAGGAGACCATATAGTGGCTGAATGGCACAGCCTGGAGGTGGCTGAAGCATGAGGAGACCATATAGTGGCTGAATGACACAGCCTGGAGTTGGCTGAAGCATGAGGAGACCATATAGTGGTAGAATGGCACAGCCAAGAGTTGGCTGCAGCATGAGGAGACCATATAGTGGCTGAAAGGCACAGTCTGGAGGTGGCTGAAGCATGAGGAGACCATATAGTGGCTGAATGACACAGCCTGGAGTTGGCTGAAGCATGAGGAGACCATATAGTGGCTGAATGGCACAGCCTGGAGTTGGCTGAAGCATGAGGAGACCATATAGTTGCTGAATGGCACAGCCTGGAGGTGGCTGAAGCATGAGGAGACCATATAGTGGCTGAATGACACAGCCTGGAGTTGGCTGAAGCATGAGGAGACCATATGGTATCTGAATGGTACAGCCTGGAGTTAGCTGAAGCATGAGGAGACCATATGGTGTCTGAATGGCACAACCTGGAGGTGGCAACAGCAGCATTGAGTCCTGAAAGTGACCCGGTGATAGAGTGGTGCGGTGGGTGGCAATACCAGTACCCGGTGACAAAGGTGGGTGAAAAAAGGTCTGATGCGGAGGAATGTTTATACTGGAGAGCAGCGCTTTAAATCTGTTTGGCACTATCCATATTTGTGAAGTGTTGGTGTGGCACCATGGTCAATCTACTTTCATGCATCAGGCATTGGTGGGTGGAAATTCTGGTTGATCCATGCCTTATTAATCTTCACAAAGGTCAGTCTCTCCACATTTTTTGTGGACAGACGAGTTCTCCTTGGGGTGACTGTGACCCCGGCCGCTCTAAAGACCCACTCTGATGGCACACTACTGGCCAGGCAGAACAGCTTTTCCAGGGCAAACTCTGTTAGTTGCAGCCACAAATCAAGTTTGGCTGCCCAGAAGTCCAGCAGATCTTCAATGTTTGTTGGCATGGTCATGTCAAAGTAATCCATCACCTGCTGGTTCAGGTCCAGCTCCATGTCTACCTGCTGCTGATGAGTTGCTTCACTATGCGGGTGAAGAAAGGTACTCATCAGCGACTGTAAACTCAGGCTGCTGCTGATGGAGCTGGTACTGCTCCTGCCACCCCTACCCAGCAGCCATGGCAGTGGAAGGTGAGCGCAGAGGGCCCCCCGATTCAGACCTGCCAGAGGATGGACGATGGCGCAGATAGGCATCGGCCAACTGACTACTTAGGATGTCTCTGTAGTAGGTCAGTTTGTTCTCCCTCTCAGTGGGTGTAAAAAAGAGCCCATTTTGGGGCCGGTAGCAAGGGTCCAATAAGATGGAGAGCCAGAAGTCATTTCGCTGACGAATGGTGACAATTCGGCAGTCACTACGCAAGCAAGTGAGCATGCATCGTGCCATTTGTGCAAGTGACTCAGAGGGACTCCCTGCCTCCATCTCCACTACATACTGCCACGGTGTGTCTGGAAATGTCACAAATCAGACTATGTTGGAGGATATTCTGACGCTGCAGCTCAAGGAGGGTCTGCTTTGCGGTTTACGAGTGGCTGAAGTGCATGCAAAGTTTCCTTCCCATAGTTAGGATGTCTTGCAAATGGGGGAACACTTCAGGAACCGCTTGACAATCAGATTGAACATGTGTGCCATGCAGGGCGAATGGCTCAGAATTCCCAGTCACAGCGCGGACACAATGGTTCCCATTTCCAGTTTTCGTGGAGTAAGCCATGCTCCAATTTCTTTATGAATGACTTTTAGCAGTTCCTCCCCTGTGTGACTCCATTCGCCAAGGCAAACCATGTGAAGAACAGCGTGACACGCCGTGCCCTGCACACATGTATGCTGAAGGGCCACTGAGACTTGTCTGGCCAGTGGAAGCTGAGGACACGGTTTAAGGATGAGGAGGCGGAGGTGCACATTGTCACAGGACCAACGGCCTTAGAGCGTGGAGGAAGAATCGGCGTGACCTGTCCAAGTTGGTGTTGTTGCTGTGCAGGAACCACATTTATCCAGTGGGCCGTAAAAGACATGTATTGTCCCTGCCCGTAGTTACAGCTCCAGATGACGGTGCTGCCGTGCACTTTGGTACACACCGACAGGCTCAAGGACTAGCCCCACCTTCTCTTCCACAAAATTGTGCAGGCTGGTACTGCCTTTTTTGCAAAGAAATAACGGCTTGGTACCCTCCGCCTCGGCTCGGCACAAGCCATCAGTTCTCTGAAAGGTGCAGAGTCCACCACTTGAAAAGGGAGGGGACTGCAGCACCAGCAACTGGACAGGAGCACATTCAGCTTCTGCAGCGTTGGA
The DNA here is from genome assembly GCF_029499605.1 of Hyla sarda. Lineage (NCBI taxonomy): Eukaryota > Metazoa > Chordata > Amphibia > Anura > Hylidae > Hyla > Hyla sarda. Next base: position 159,200 of record NW_026610543.1, read on the forward strand.
TGAGTGGGCGCATACTGTTGTCTCTTGGACAAGGCTTCGCCGATGGATTGTTGGCGGGAATGGCTGACTAAAGGTAGGAGGAGCCGGAGCATCTGGAGCAACAGAAGGAGGGTATGAGACACAGCTCCCTTCAGCTGAGGTGGTGGAGCCTTGGCTGGATGACAGAGGGAGCGGATGGCCACTGGGTGATGCCGCAGGCTGGACCACTACAGTGGAACCACGGTTCTCCCAGGCCGCTTTATGGTGGCGAAGCACATGTTGACGCAGGTGTTGCTACCACCTTTCTGGCTCAACAACTGCCTCAAGGGCAACCTGCAACTCTCTTCTCCTGATGATGATGAAGCCCCTTCTGCACCCGGCTCCCAATTGCGATCGGCTTCATCATCATCGAGTTGTGTGTGCACGTCACTGATGTCCTCCTCAGGTTCCCCAACAGTGTCTGCTTCAGGACCCTGAACCCTTGCAACACCGCCTCCCACGTCACTCTCCGCATCACTACTTGGCCGCCTAGCAAAGGAAGCGGCGCATGTCTCCTCCCCTTCTTGGCTGTCCAGTAGCTGCTGACTGTCCTCTATTAGATCGTCCTCAGTGAATAGTGGAGCTGAACCCAGAGCATAAGATACTTCTTTAGGAGAGGGAACAGCATAGGACAAAGGCAATGGGAGGACAGGGACTGCTCCCGGGCCATGCCAATTGAGGGTTGTGTCTGAGGAACCCACCGACTGTTGACTGGGGGTGTCAGATATCACTTGTGATGAAGTGGATGACCGTGTTAACCAATCGACGACGGCAGATGGGGTTGCTGGTCGAGACACGACTGCTGACTGATAACGGGAGCTCAGGCCTCTCGCTGCGACTCCTGCTGCCACTTGCCCCAAGTCTGCTGCGACCTCTGCCTGAAGGATTTAGGCTCTGCCACTCCTCGGTGCATGTCCTGGCACTTCTCTGCCTGACATACTTAGTGCGTATATGAGGGGAGTACAATACGCTTCACTACGCTTAAAACTGTATTTGTCTACAACACCAGCCGGGTGAGTACTTTTGTCTGTCATTTCACAGTATGTAGGCCCCAGTATCAGATTAACAGGTACAAAATAGTACACTGCTTAGATATAGGTATGCGGTATGTACTTATGAGGGCAGAAAAATGTGCTACATGACACTTAAAAAAAACATATTTTTGCACAACATCAGCAGTACACAACAGTGCTGCAGCCCACAGTCGCTGTGTACTAAACACAAAATTGCACTCTGTCACAGACTATTGGGAATGGACTGCTGGGTATTATACCGTCTACAGACTAGCATAACCAGCAGACCATTTGTTGTGGAAAAAAAAAGACACTGAATTGCACTGAAAAATGATTCCTCCATCCTCTTTAGGTTCATCAAGATGAGGCAGCTTGTTATAATGTATGAGGCAACACACAGCTCTCTGCCCCTCTCTGTAATACAATGCTGAAGAAAGTGACTGGGAGGTTAATGGCTGCAGTAAAAAAGCTTTTCTGTGCAAAAGGGCACTGCTCTCTGTCCACCAGAATGCTGATGTGACTAGGAGGTGAAACACTGCAGAAAAAGCTTTTCTGTGTAACAAACACACACAGGACGTCCATCCTATCTCTCTGCAGTGTAATGAATGAAGTTACTGGCTGCCGATTATATAGGGCTGTCACATCACAGGGGTGACTGGCTGCGGATAGGCTGCATCCTGCATGTGATTCAGGGTCATCCCGCCTACCGTTGTTCCCGCCTTCCCAGGATTTCTTGCCCATGTCCTGACAATGTGGATCCACCATTTTAGATGCCCTTGAGCCTGCACCGCAGTAAATGGAGTTTAATGAAGCGATTTGCGCAATAGAATCATGGCGATATTCCCATTCATTGCAAATCGAATCATCAGTTTTGATTCACTCATCTTTACCGAGTACATAAGAAATGAACGTTAATGCTAATAAAAGGTAACAGACCTGAATACATGAAAAGCATGACCGCAAACCTATGTTGATGGCCTAAGAACAGTGAACCTAGCCTATAACGAACTCATGCAAGTAAATATGTTGTAGTGACATCGGCATAGTAAATGTACCGCTGCAAAACGTGTGCCTACAAGTCATGTGATGTGAACCTATATATAGAATGAATGATAAAGTAATGTATGTATGATATATGCTACAGTAAAAGTACACATTATACATGCTGGAGGGAGATATGCACGGTGTATCTGTTACAAATGCATAATCTATACTATAGTGAATGTATGCATGGTCTAGTAACATATGCCTAGTATGTGTTATATTGAACTTATGAATGAGGTTTTTTTAATTTATTTTAAACAGTATGGCACCTCCACAACCCCAAACCACGAGTGCATCCCATCATGCCCGTAGGAAAGCCACTACCTACTGTATATGTTGAGATGTTATTGCTCTGAAGATGTGTCAGTAACAAAAACTGAAATGGTATATCCCACCTGTAGACGTGTCAGGTACTGTGGGAATACGACCACCTATATGTTGAGATGTTATTGCTCTGAAGACATGTCCGTTATGACAACTGACATGGTATATCCCACCTGAAGATGTGTCAGGTACCATGGGAATACCACCACCTGTGTTGATAAACATTGCAGGAATCTAATATACTGCCATAACATATTTTAATATGCACAGAATACACATCATTGAAATATTATGCTAATAACTTCACCTGAATACCTGTGAGGTACCATGAATCAAGGATGTAATTGCTCTAAATAGGAGTCAAGAACAATATTTGTAATGTTGTGTCCTGCCTGAAGACCATACAGGCACCGTGGGGATACAACCTGCTATGTTTTGGGATATTATTGCTCTGAAGACATGTCAGTACCAATTCACTGTGAAATGGTGCCTCACACCTGAAGACGTGTAAGGTACCGTGGGTATACAAGCATCTATGTAAATAAGTTTGCTCTGAAGAAGTGTCAGTAACAATAACTGCAATATGTCTTGTCCCACCTGAAGACATGTCAGACACCATGGTTTCTATATATTTTTGCTCTAAAGCAGTGTCAGTAACAATACGCTGTAGAATGGTGCATCCCACCTGAAGACGTGTCAGGTTCCGTGGGTATACAACCACCTATATGTAATTAAGTACCTATTCTGAAGACGTGTCAGTAACAAATAACTGAAAGCGTATCCTACCTAGAGACGTGTTAGGTACTGTGGGTATACAACCACCTATGTAAATAAATTGTTGCATTGAAGACGTGTCAGTAATATTCAGTTTAACCGTGAAGTAATTACTGTATAAACCTTATACCAACATATTTACTAAGGTTTCCCCAGAAAATGTGATGGATTTTGTGATGGATTGAAGTGCAAAATGTAGCGAAACCTTAGTATACTGTGAAAAAAATACCTGTTGGAAAAAACACAAAGAAAACTCCACTCCACACAGTAATCAGGAGTCAGGGCCATTATCGGTGACATAACAACCCAAAGCTCAGTAACTCACCGCACAATTCAAAGCTCAGTAACTCATCGCACATTACCTTTTGTTTTTCTTTTTTTTTCTTAGCAAATTGAAAGAATCCTGAATGCTGACCCAAACTGCATATACATTATATTCTCTTTCCAAAAACTCATGCCTTACCAACATGGTTGTCAAGAAATAATTAGTCATGGAGACCAATTGGAGCTCAAGCTCAGCGACAACCAAAAGTTCAGCACGAGGTCCTGGGACAACATGGTGCCCAATTACCTATCCTTATCCCATCCATTGCGACTGTAGCTTATTATGTAAACAAGAAACGGCAACCCCCTATAACAGGGGTCCTCAAACTTTTTAAATGGGGGGCCAGTTCATGGTCCCTCAGACCGTTGGAGGGCCGGACTATAGATATCAAAACATGAACGAATTCCTATGCACACTTATATATCTTATTAGTGGACTACCACTTTAAGTACGCAGCACAGTTCCCCCCCCCCCCCCCCACATTAAGTTGGCAGTATAGATCCCCCCACATTAGGTTTCTAGTTCTCACACATTAGGGTTGACAGTACAGTTCCCCCACATTAGGTGCAGTACAATTCCCCCACGTTAGGTGCAGTATAGTCCCCCCACGTTAGGTGCAGTACAGTTCCCCCACATTAGGTGGAGTATAGTCCCCCCACATTAGGTGCAGTACAATTTCCCCACATTAGGTGCAGTATAATGTTCCCCCACATTAGGTGCACTATAGTTCCCCACATTAGGTGCAGTATAATGTTCCCCCACATTAGGTGCAGTATAGCTCCCCACATTAGGTGCAGTATAATGTTCCCCCACATTAGGGGCAGTATAGCTCCCATTAGGTGCAGCATGTACCCCCACATTAGGTGCAGTATAGATCCCCCAAATTAGGTGCAGTACAATTCCCCCACGTTAGGTGCAGTACAATTCCCCCATGTTAGGTACAGTACAATTCCCCCACGTTAGGTGCAGTACAGTTCCCCCACATTAGGTGCAGTATAGTCCCCCCACATTAGGTGCAGTATAGTTCCCCCACATTAGGTGCAGTATAGTTCCCCACATTAGGTGCAGTATAGTTCCCCCACATTAGGTGCAGTATAGTCCCCCCACATTAGGTGCAGTACAATTTCCCTACATTAGGTGCAGTATAATGTTCCCCCACATTAGGTGCAGTATAGCTCCCACATTAGGTGCAGTATAATGTTCCCCCACATTAGGGGGAGTATAGCTCCCATTAGGTGCAGCATGTACCCCCACATTAGGTGCAGTATAGTCCCCCCACATTAGGTGCAGTATAGCTCCCCACATTAGGTGCAGCATGTTCCCCCACATTAGGTGCAGTATAGCTCCCCACATTAGGTGCAGCATGTTCCCCCACATTAGGTGCAGTATAGTTCCCCCACATTAGGTGCAGTACAGTTCCCCCACATTAGGTGCAGTATAGCTCCCCACATTAGGTGCAGTATAGTTCCCCCACATTAGGTGCAGTATAGATCTCCCAAATTAGGTGCAGCATGTTCCCCCACATTAGGTGCAGCATGTTCCCCACATTAGGTGCAGTATAGATCCCCCAAATTAGGTGCAGTATAGCTCCCCACATTAGGTGCAGTATGTTCCCCCACATTAGGTGCAGTATAGATCCCCCAAATTAGGTGCAGTATAGCTCCCCACATTAGGTGCAGCATGTACCCCCACATTAGGTGCAGTATAGCTCCCCACATTAGGTGCAGTATGTTCCCCCACATTAGGTGCAGTATGTTCCCCCACAGACATACAGCCTCCAGCCATACAGTGTATGGCTGGAGGCTGTATGCCTGTGTTCTGCCCCCACTTCAGTGCTCCGACCACCGCTCCTCCCGTCCGGACATAGCAGTAAGTCCTGGGACCGAAGGAGCGGTGGTCGGAGCACCGAAGCTGACATGCCGCTGGTAACACTTACCTAGCCCGGCCAACGCATGTCCTCATCGCTGCCCCGCTCCTCCGCGCTCCGTTGCTATGGGCGCACGCACGGCGTCAGTGACGTCCCTGCGTGCGCCACCTTCCTGGCGGCCTCTGTGTTTTTAAAGTAAACGCGGGGTCTCCGAGAGCGCATCCCTGTGTCCCGAAAACATCTTTCGGGACACAGGGATGTCCCAGGCAGCGGCGGGCCGGATAAATGTCCTCGGCGGGCCGCATGTGGCCGTAGTTTGAGGACCCCTGCCCTATAACGTATGATCTACACAAGCAAATACCCCAATATATTTATAGACACCCCCGCTATACACACATCATGTAATCCAGTCTACAGTGACAAATATCTATATGTACCTAATGTATACAAAGTGACAAATCACGTGACTCGGTAGTGACAGTACACATGTAGCGACACAACGTAACGCAAGTCAGCAGTGAGAGAATATATATCAATTCAAAACTAGTGACACAATGTAACAGAAGTCAGCAGTGACAGAATATATAAATGCAAAACTAGTGACACAATGTAACAGAAGTCAGCAGTGACAGACTATACAGTATATAAATCCAAAACTAGTGACACAATGTAACAGAAGTCAGCAGTGACAGAACATATATAAATCCAAAACTAGTGACACAATGTAACAGAAGTCAGCAGTGACAGAACTAATGACGACCGTCTGTGGTGCTGGAGTTACAATGAAGCTTATGCAATAACGACACAGAGATAGAGAACTAAGCCGCACTCATCGGTCGTGTTCAACTTGAAGACACATCAGCGGGTACAGCGGTCAATGCTGTGAGGCGCCTCCGTGGGACGGATGGTATCGTGTGCTGTGCGCACTTCCTCTGCCGACGCTCAATGATTGGTATAAGACGTTAAAGTGGTAAAGTGTTCACGTACTCGTGTGGTCAGATGCCTAATCACCTACGTAAAAGAACCCGCAAGGGCAGAAGAGGGCGGAGACTAAATAAGATGAACGACATGTGATGAATCGATTCACATTATGGTTATAACTTCACAGTTTTCATTTTTTTAACCTATTTTTGATGCCTCTTTCGCGCCAAGTGGTATTTACAGCAACTGAGGATAGCAGAGATAGGGCGTCACCTAAGGTGCTCCTACCATGTGTGACCAAAGGAGAGAAATATGATGAATATCAGACTCAGCCTCAAGTATATACCAAAACCTGCCAATAATGGAAGAAATTCTGGAATTAGTTAGAATTATAACAAAACATATTATCATAACCAATATGGTGGGGAACTGCGTGTGTAAAATATAACCTTTAATGATATCAATAAAATCACCAAAAGTAATTGTGCTAGTGAAGATAAAAGAGAATTAAATTGATATAGCCCTCCTATGATAAACGTATAAATTACGCAGCATAGGATGTGGATTGCTCCCACATCCTATGCTGCGTAATCCACATCCTATGCTGCGTAATCCACATCCTATGCTGCGTAATCCACATCCTATGCTGCGTAATCCACATCCTATGCTGCGTAATTTATACGTTTAGCATAGGAGGGCTATATCAATGTAATTCTCTTTTATCTTCACTAGCACAATTACTTTTGGTGATTTTATTGATATCATTAAAGGTTATATTTTACACACACAGTTCCCCACCATATTGGTTATGATAATATGTTTTGTTATATTTTATGCTGGGAATAATTTGATCTCCTTGTAGGATCTGTACCTCCATAACATACAATTATAGCACATTAGTTAGAATTAGCAAAGGAAAAAGTAAATCTCTGTGTGGATGATGTGTTAGTACCTCCAGCCACAGATGGTGCAATGGGATCTTTTTTTGCTTTTTTGGGGACAAGTAAGTCAGTTTGTGGAATATAAAATATAGTATAAAATATAATATGTATAAGTTATATATCATTTTACTATAGCTATTTATAAGCCAGGATTTTGCCTGTGTGTCTCTATCTTAGAATAGTTACACATGCATTGTCTGTCCTTAACCCCTTTAGGACCAAGCCCATTTTGGCCTTAAGGACCAGAGCGTTTTTTGCACATCTGACCACTGTCACTTTAAACATTAATAACTCTGGAATGCTTTTAGTTATCATTCTGATTCCGAGATTGTTTTTTCGTGACATATTCTACTTTAACATGGTAGTAAATTTTTGTGGTAACTTGCATCCTTTCCTTGTGAAAAATCCTAAAATTTGATGAAAAATTTGAAAATTTTGCATTTTTCTAACTTTGAAGCTCTCTGCTTGTAAGGAAAATGTATATTACAAATAAAAAAAATTTTTTATTCACATATACAATATGTCTACTTTATGTTTGCATCATAAAAGTGACGAGTTTTTACTTTTGGAAGACACCAGAGGGCTTCAAAGTTCAGCAGCAATTTTCCAATTTTTCACAAAATTTTCAAACTCACTATTTTTCAGGGACCAGTTCAGGTTTGAAGTGGATTTGAAGGGTCTTCTTATTAGAAATACCCCACAAAAGACCCCATTATAAAAACTGCACCCCCCAAAGTATTCAAAATGACATTCAGTCATCATTTTAACCCTTTAGGTGTTTCACAGGAATAGAAGCAAAGTGAAGGAGAAAATTCACAATCTTCATTTTTTACACTCGCATGTTCTTGTAGACCCAATTTTTAAATTTTTACAAGGGGTAAAAGGAGAAAATGTATACTTATATTTGTAGCCCAATTTCTCTCGAGTAAGCACATACCTCATATGTCTATGTAAAGTGTTCGGCGGGCGCAGTAGAGGGCTCAGAAGGGAAAGAGCGACAAGGGGATTTTGGAGAGTACGTTTTTCTGAAATGGTTTTTGGGGGCATGTTGCATTTAGGAAGCCCTTATGGTGCCAGAACAGCAAAAAACCCTCACATGGCATACCATTTTGGAAACTAGACCCCTTGAGGTACGTAACAAGGAATAAAGTGAGCCTTAATACCCCACAGGTGTTTCACGACTTTTGCATATGTAAAAAAAAATATTTTTTTTTCACTAAAATGTGTGTTTCCCCCCAAATTTCACATTTTTCCAAGGGTTAATAGCAGGAAATACCCCCCAATATTTGTAACCCCTTCTCTTCTGAGTATGGAGGTACCCCATAAGTTGACCTGAAGTGCACTATGGGTGAACTACAATGCTCAGAAGAGAAGGAGTCATATTTGGCTTTTTGAGAGCAAATTTTGCTCGGGGGGCATGTCGCATTTAGGAAGCCCCTATGGTGCCAGAACAGCAAAAAATACCCACATGGCATACCATTTTGGAAACTAGACCCCTTGAGGAATGTAATAAGGAATAAAGTGAGCCTTATTACCCCACAGGTGTTTCATGACTTTTTCATATGTAAAAAAAAATAATAATAATTTCCACTAAAATGTGTGTTTCCCCCCTAATTTCACCTTTTTGCAAGGGTTAATAGCAGAAAATACTCCCCAAAATTTGTAACCCCATCTCTTCTGAGTATGTAGGTACCCCATAAGTTGACCTGAAGTGCACTATGGGCGAACTACAATGCTCAGAAGAGAAGGAGTCATATTTGGCTTTTTGAGAGCAAATTTTGCTCGGGGAGCATGTCGCATTTAGGAAGCCCCTAAGGTGCCAGAACAGCAAAAAAAAAAACACATGGCATACCATTTTGGAAACTAGACCCCTTGAGGAACGTAACAAGGGGTACAGTGAGCATTTACCCCCCACTGGTGTCTGACAGATCTTTGGAACAGTGGGCTGTACAAGTTTTCATTTTATGGACCACTGTTCCAAAGATCCGTCAGACACCTGTGGGGTGTAAATTCTCACTGCCCCCCTCATTACATTCCGTGAGAGGTGTCGTTTCCGAAATGGGGTCACATGTGGGGTTTTGTTTTTTTTGCGTTTGTCAAAACCGCTGTAACAATCAGCCACCCCTGTGCAAATCACCTCAAATGTACATGGCGCACTCTCCCTTCTGGGCCGTGTTGTGCGCCCCCAGAGCACTTTGCGCTCACATATGGGGTATCTCTGTAGTCGGGAGAAATTGCGTTACAAATTTTGGGGGGCTTTTTTCCCTTTTACCTCTTGTGAAAATTTAAAGTATAGGGCAACATCAGCATGTTAGTGTAAAAAATAAAAAATGTTTACACTAACATTCTGGTGTAGACCCCAACATTTCCTTTTCATGAAGGGTTAAAGAAGAAAAAGCCCCCCACACCTTGTAACGCAATTTCTCCCGAGTACAGCGATACCCCATATGTCGCCCTAAACTGTTGCCCTGAAATACGACAGGGCTCCAAAGTGAGAGCGCCATGTGCATTTGAGGCCTAAATTAGGGATTTGCATAGGGGTGGACATAGGGGTATTCTACGCCAGTGATTCCCAAACAGGGTGCCTCCAGCTGTTGCAAAACTCCCAGCATGCCTGGACAGTCAACGGCTGTCCGACAATACTGGGAGTTGTTGTTTTTCAACAGCTGGAGGCTCTGCTTTGGAAACAGTGGCGTACCGGACGTTCTTATTGGGGGAGGGGGGCTGTGTAGGGGTATGTGTATATGTAGTGTTTTTAACTTTTTATTTTATTTTGTGTTAGTGTAGTGTAGTGTTTTTAGGGTACAGTCACATAGGCGGGGGATTACAGCGAGTTTCCCAGCGCAAAATTTGCTGCATCTCAAGATGCGAGAAACCCACTGTAAAAGCCTCGCCCATGTGAATGTACCCTGTACATTCACGGGGGTGGCGGGGCGGGGGGGGCTTGCATCAGCTGTTGCAAAACCACAACTCCCAGCATGCATGGTCTGTTAGTGCATGCTGGGAGTCATAGTTTTGCAACAGCTGGAGGCACACAGGTTAGGAAACACTGAGTTAGAAACAGACAATGTTTCCCAACCAGTGTGTCTCCAGTTGTTGCAAAACTACAACTCCCAGCATGCCCAGACAGCTGAAGGGCATGCTGGGAGTTGTAGTACGGCAACATCTGAAGGGCCAGATGTTGCTGAACTAAAACTCCCAGCATGCCTGGACAGTCAGTGCATACTGGGAGTTGTAGTTTTGCAACAGCTGGAAGAGCACAGATTGGAGACCATTATACAATGGTCTCCAAACTGGGGCCCTCCAGATGTTGCAAAACTACAACTCCCAGCATGCATGGTCTTTAGTGCATGCTGGGAGTTATAGTTTTGCAACAGCTGGAGGCACACAGGTTAGGAAACACTGAGTTAGAAACAATGTTTCCCAACCAGTGTGTCTCCAGCTGTTGCAAAACTACAACTCCCAGCATGCCCAGACAGCTGAAGGGCATGCTGGGAGTTGTAGTTCGGCAACATCTGAAGGGCCAGATGTTGCTTAACTAAAACTCCCAGCATGCCTGGACAGTCAGTGCATGCTGGGAGTTGTAGTTTTGCAACAGCTGGAAGAGCACAGATTGGAGACCATTATACAATGGTCTCCAAACTGAGGCCCTCCAGATGTTGCAAAACTACAACTCCCAGCATGCCCAGACAGCCAAAGGCTGTCTAGGCATGCTGGGAGTTGTAGTTTTCAGACTCCTAGAAGCAGCAGTGAAGATCTTCACTGCTGCTTCTGAGGACCATATACTCACCCGTCGCTGCTCGTCCACGTGGCCGGTCCCGCGCTGCTCCTCGGTCCCGCCGCTGGATCAGGTAAGTCCGCCGGTCCCCTCCTGTTCCCCCCCGTGTGCCGCAGGTCCCCGCGAGCCCCCGCAGCCTTCGTCCCCCGTTCTGCCCGACTTCCAGGGGCGGGCAGTGCGGGGGATCTGAACTTTCACCCCAGATCACTGTGATTGGTCCACAGGGACCAATCACAGTGATCGCTGACCAGGACCATCAATTGATGGTCCTGGGGGTGAAGCAGAAGTTGTCCCCTGCTGGAAACAGCGGGACTTCTGCCAGTTAACCCGTGCGATGCTGCGCATCGCCGGGTTAACTGCATGTCATTTATAAACGCCGGGATGCGCGAACGCACTGCACAACCCGGCGTTTATATATGACATTCTGCGGGAAGGGGTTAAATAGTGTTGTTACCTGTCCCGAAATGGTTTTGTCTAAACTGCCTACACTGCTGTATTGTAAATGGAAAGACATCATCCCATTGGTTCACAGACTATTGTGGATTGTGTAGTACGGTGTGCTCGACTAACCTGCCACCATGGTAGAATAAGCTGTGTGTCGTGTGTCTTTCCTTTGTATGAATGTGAAGCTCTCAGACTGACAAAAGGGCCTGATAGGGGACACAAAGAATTACCACGACCCATCGTTTATTGCCGGAGTTTTCATCTGTGCCAAGACTGTACCCATTGCCAAAAATTCATAAACAGCTTGACAATCTGCCCGGATGACCGATTGTGTTGGGTAAAAACTCTTTATCTGGACCAATTTGCAGATTTGTTGATTTCTTTCTGAAACCCATAGTGGAGTTATCACCTTCACATATAAAAGACACTACAGACATACTGAAGAGGATGAGTGATGTCCAACTTGAGGAGACAATACAGACATACTGAAGAGGATGAGTGATGTCCAACTTGATGAGGAGACACTACAGACATACTGAAGAGGATGAGTGATGTCCAACTTGATGAGGAGACACTACAGACATACTGAAGAGGATGAGTGATGTCCAACTTGAGGAGACAATACAGACATACTGAAGAGGATGAGTGATGTCCAACTTGATGAGGAGACACTACAGACATACTGAAGATGATGAGTGATGTCCAACTTGATGAGGAGACACTACAGACATACTGAAGAGGATGAGTGATGTCCAACTTGATGAGGAGACACTACAGACATACTGAAGAGGATGAGTGATGTCCAACTTGATGAGGAGACAATACAGACATACGGAAGAGGATGAGTGATGTCCAACTTGATGAGGAGACACTACAGACATACTGAAGAGGATGAGTGATGTCCAACTTGATGAGGAGGCACTACAGACATACGGAAGAGGATGAGTGATGTCCAACTTGATGAGGAGACCCTACAGACATACTGAAGAGGATGAGTGATGTCCAACTTGATGAGGAGACCCTACAGACATACTGAAGATGATGAGTGATGTGCAACTTGATGAGGAGACACTACAGACATACGGAAGAGGATGAGTGATGTCCAACTTGATGAGGAGACCCTACAGACATACTGAAGATGATGAGTGATGTGCAACTTGATGAGGAGACACTACAGACATACTGAAGAGGATGAGTGATGTCCAACTTGATGAGGAGGCACTACAGACATACGGAAGAGGATGAGTGATGTCCAACTTGATGAGGAGACCCTACAGACATACTGAAGAGGATGAGTGATGTCCAACTTGATGAGGAGACACTACAGACATACGGAAGAGGATGAGTGATTTCCAACTTAATGAGGAGACACTATAGACATACGGAAGAGGATGAGTGATGTCCAACTTGATGAGGAGACACTACAGACATACTGAAGAGGATGAGTGATGTCCAACTTGATGAGGAGACACTACAGACATACTGAAGAGGATGAGTGATGTCCAACCTGATGAGGAGACACTACAGACATACGGAAGAGGATGAGTGATGTCCAACTTGATGAGGAGGCACTACAGACATACTGAAGAGGATGAGTGATGTCCAACTTGAGGAGACAATACAGACATACTGAAGAGGATGAGTGATGTCCAACTTGATGAGGAGACACTACAGACATAGTGAAGAGGATGAGTGATGTCCAACTTGATGAGGAGACAATACTAGTAACATGTGACGTAGTTGATTTTACAAACTTTTACAGTTCGGCTTGACACATCATTTTTTTCTTCTTCAAGGACACCATTTTCCTACAACTCTAGGGAACAGCGATGGGGGGCGTCCTGTGCGTCATCATACACTACTTTATTCCTGAGGGAGAGAACGATCTTTATGACTGAACCAGTCCCACTTATTGAAAAAGTACTACAATGGGACCGTTACATAGATGACATTCTGTTTCTGTGGCACGGTACCCAAGAAGAATTGACTAACTTTATAGATTTTCTGAACAACAACAACCTCAACATCCGGTTGACCTATAAAAGTGGCAGATCAAAAACTGAATTTTTGGATGTTCTGTTTGATGTTGATCAAGATGAGTTCATATCCACTGATGTGTTTTGGAAAAAGACTTCCACCAATTCCTTGCTACATGCTTCCTCATCTCACCCTCGACATCTCATTTCTAATATTCCCACAGGTCAATTTCTCTGTATACGGACAATTGGTTCCACTGAGACCTACTTTGAGGAACAAGCAAAGAATCTTTTGCACCAATTTAAAGAAAGAGGTTACAGGGAATCGGACATCAAGAAGGCATATGTCAGGGCAAAATAATCAACTAGAGGCTGACTTCTCACCCAACCAAAGAGATGGAAATAGGATAATCAGGTGAGATTTATTTCTTCTTACAACACAAGATGGCGGCAAGTACAACGCGCCTTACAAAAACACTGTTCAGATTTTGTCTTAATATCTCACGTCAAAACCATCGATTACATATCGGAGGTCAAAAAAATCTAAAAGACCTACTGGTACACAGTCACCACAAGGGCCAAGATATCAACAAGTTATTTGGCTCTAAGGGTCCGAAGTGGGGGTGCAAACCCTGTGGAGGGTGTGTAGCGTGTCCTAATGTGGAAACAGCGTTTGACTTCTGGGACTCAAAAAACTGAGAACGTTTTTAATTACACACTTTATTACTTGGAGTACAATTGGAGTTGTGTATTTCGCTACATGTCCATGCAATTTGATTTATATTGGTCTCACTTCCAGGGAATTGCGGCAAAGAGTCCGTGAACATGTTTTGGGAATTGAAGCGGCAAAAGAAGAAGAGGATGTGACCAAGGTGAAGACATTATCTCGTCACTTCCGTGAACATCACAATTGTGACAGTGAACTTCTCAAGGTAGGAGGCATTGAGAGGGTTTTATTGGACCCAGGGGAGGGAATTGGAAGCGCATACTGGCCCAGAAGGAGACGCAGTTGTTACGCCGAGCGCTCCGGGTTCCCGCTCCTCCCCGGAGCGCTCGCTTCACCTCCTCCGCTGCAGCGCCCCGGTCACGTCCTCTGACCCGGGGCGCTGCGATCCTGCTGCTAGCCGGGATGCGATTCGCGATGCGGGTAGCGCCCGCTCGCGATGCGCACCCCGGCTCTCCTACCTGACTCGCTCCCCGTCTGTTCTGTCCCGGCGCGCGCGGCCCCGCTCCCTAGGGCGCGCGCGCGCCGGGTCTCTGCGATTTAAAGGGCCACTGCGCCGCTGATTGGCGCAGTGGTTCCAATTAGAGTTATCACCTGTGCACTCCCTATATTACCTCACTTCCCTTGCACTCCCTTGCCGGATCTTGTTGCCTTAGTGCCAGTGAAAGCGTTCCTTGTGTGTCCCTTGCCAGTGTTTCCAGACCTTCTGCCGTTGCCCCTGACTACGATCCTTGCTGCCTGCCCCGACCTTCTGCTACGTCCGACCTTGCTTCTGCCTACTCCCTTGTACCGCGCCTATCTTCAGCAGCCAGAGAGGTGAGCCGTTGCTAGTGGATACGACCTGGTCACTACCGCCGAAGCAAGACCATCCCGCTTTGCGGCGGGCTCTGGTGAAAACCAGTAGTGGCTTAGAACCGGTCCACTAGCACGGTCCACGCCAATCCCTCTCTGGCACAGAGGGTCCACTACCTGCCAGCCGGCATCGTGACAGTAGATCCGGCCATGGATCCCGCTGAAGTTCCTCTGCCAGTTGTCGCTGACCTCACCACGGTGGTCGCCCAGCAGTCACAACAGATTGCGCAACAAGGCCAACAGCTGTCTCAACTGACCGTTATGCTACAACAGTTGCTACCACAGCTTCAGCAGTCATCTCCTCCGCCAGCTCCTGCACCTCCTCCGCAGCGAGTGGCCGCTCCTGGGATACGCTTATCCTTGCCGGATAAGTTTGATGGGGACTCTAAGTTTTGCCGTGGCTTCCTTTCCCAATGTTCCCTGCATCTGGAGATGATGTCGGACCTGTTTCCCACTGAAAGGTCTAAGGTGGCTTTCGTAGTCAGTCTTCTGTCCGGAAAAGCCCTGTCATGGGCCACACCGCTCTGGGACCGCAATGACCCCGTCACTGCCTCAGTACACTCCTTCTTCTCGGAAATCCGAAGTGTCTTTGAGGAACCTGCCCGAGCCTCTTCTGCTGAGACTGCCCTGTTGAACCTGGTCCAGGGTAATTCTTCCGTTGGCGAGTATGCCGTACAATTCCGTACACTTGCTTCAGAATTGTCCTGGAATAATGAGGCCCTCTGCGCGACCTTCAAAAAAGGCCTATCCAGCAACATTAAAGATGTTCTGGCCGCACGAGAAATTCCTGCTAATCTACATGAACTTATTCACCTAGCCACTCGCATTGACATGCGTTTTTCTGAAAGGCGTCAGGAACTCCGCCAAGATATGGACTCTGTTCGCACGAGGCGTTTCGTCTCCTCGGCTCCTCTCTCCTCTGGTCCCCTGCAATCTGTTCCTGTGCCTCCCGCCGTGGAGGCTATGCAGGTCGACCGGTCTCGCCTGACACCTCAAGAGAGGACACGACGCCGTATGGAGAACCTCTGCCTGTACTGTGCTAGTACCGAACACTTCCTGAGGGATTGTCCTATCCGTCCTCCCCGCCTGGAAAGACGTACGCTGACTCCGCACAAAGATGAGACAGTCCTTGATGTCTACTCTGCTTCTCCACGTCTTACTGTGCCTGTGCGGATGTCTGCTTCTGCCTTCTCCTTCTCTACAGTGGCCTTCTTGGACTCTGGTTCTGCAGGAAATTTTATTTTGGCCTCTCTCGTCAACAGGTTCAACATCCCAGTGACCAGTCTCGCCAGACCCCTCTACATCAATTGTGTAAATAATGAAAGATTGGACTGTACCATACGTTTCCGCACGGAGCCCCTTCTTATGAGCATCGGATCTCATCATGAGAGGATTGAACTTTTGGTCCTCCCCAATTGCACCTCGGAGATTCTCCTTGGACTTCCCTGGCTTCAACTTCATTCCCCAACCCTGGATTGGTCCACTGGGGAGATCAAGAGTTGGGGGTCCTCTTGTTCCAAGAACTGTCTAAAACCGGTTCCCAGTAACCCTTGCCGTAACTCTGTGGTTCCTCCAGTAACCGGTCTCCCCAAGGCCTATATGGACTTCGCGGATGTTTTCTGCAAAAAACAAGCTGAGACTCTACCTCCTCACAGGCCTTATGATTGCCCTATCGACCTCCTCCCGGGTACTACTCCACCCCGGGGCAGAATTTATCCTCTCTCTGCCCCAGAGACTCTTGCCATGTCCGAATACGTCCAGGAGAATCTAAAAAGGGGCTTTATCCGTAAATCCTCCTCTCCTGCCGGAGCCGGATTTTTCTTTGTCTCCAAAAAAGATGGCTCCCTACGTCCTTGCATTGACTACCGCGGTCTTAATAAAATCACGGTTAAGAACCGCTACCCCTTACCCCTCATCTCTGAACTCTTTGATCGCCTCCAAGGTGCCCACATCTTCACTAAATTGGACTTAAGAGGCGCCTATAACCTCATCCGCATCAGAGAGGGGGACGAGTGGAAAACGGCATTTAACACCAGAGATGGACACTTTGAGTATCTGGTCATGCCCTTTGGACTGTGCAATGCCCCTGCCGTCTTCCAAGACTTTGTCAATGAAATTTTTCGTGATCTATTATACTCCTGTGTTGTGGTATATCTGGACGATATCCTAATTTTTTCTGCCAATCTAGAGGAACACCGCCGGCATGTCCGTATGGTTCTTCAGAGACTTCGTGACAACCAACTCTATGCCAAAATTGAGAAATGTCTGTTTGAATGCCAATCTCTTCCTTTTCTAGGATATTTGGTCTCTGGCCAGGGACTACAGATGGATCCAGACAAACTCTCTGCCGTCTTAAATTGGCCACGCCCCTCCGGACTCCGTGCTATCCAACGCTTTTTGGGGTTCGCCAATTATTACAGGCAATTTATTCCACATTTTTCTACCATTGTGGCTCCTATCGTGGCTTTAACCAAGAAAAATGCTGATCCCAAGTCCTGGCCTCCTCAAGCAGAAGACTCCTTTAAACAACTCAAGTCTGCCTTTTCTTCGGCTCCCGTGCTCTCCAGACCTGACCCTTCCAAACCCTTCCTATTGGAGGTTGATGCCTCCTCAGTAGGAGCTGGAGCTGTTCTTCTACAAAAAAATCCTTCCGGGCATGCTGTCACTTGTGGTTTTTTCTCTAGGACCTTCTCTCCAGCGGAGAGGAACTACTCCATCGGGGATCGAGAACTTCTAGCCATTAAATTAGCACTTGAGGAATGGAGGCATCTGCTGGAGGGATCAAGATTTCCTGTTATTATCTACACCGACCACAAGAACCTCTCCTACCTCCAGTCGGCCCAACGGCTGAATCCTCGCCAGGCCCGGTGGTCTCTGTTCTTTGCCCGATTTAATTTTGAGATTCACTTTCGTCCTGCCGATAAGAACATTAGAGCCGATGCTCTCTCTCGTTCCTCGGATGCCTCAGAAGTTGATCTCCCTCCGCAACACATCATTCCACCTGACTGCCTGATCTCCACTTCTCCTGCCTCCATCAGACAGACTCCTCCAGGAAAGACCTTTGTTTCTCCACGCCAACGCCTCGGAATCCTCAAATGGGGTCACTCCTCCCATCTCGCAGGTCATGCGGGCATCAAGAAATCTGTGCAACTCATCTCCCGCTTCTATTGGTGGCCAACTCTGGAGACGGATGTTGGGGACTTTGTGCGAGCCTGCACTATCTGTGCCCGGGATAAGACTCCTCGCCAGAAGCCCGCTGGTTTTCTTCATCCTCTGCCTGTCCCCGAACAGCCTTGGTCTCTGATTGGTATGGATTTTATTACTGATTTACCCCCTTCCCGTGGCAACACCGTTATTTGGGTGGTCGTTGATCGATTCTCCAAAATGGCACATTTCATTCCTCTTCCTGGTCTTCCTTCTGCGCCTCAGTTGGCTAAACAATTTTTTGTACACATTTTTCGTCTTCACGGGTTGCCTACGCAGATTGTCTCGGATAGAGGGGTCCAATTCGTGTCTAAATTCTGGAGAGCTCTCTGTAAACAACTCAAGATTAAATTAAATTTTTCCTCTGCATATCATCCCCAGTCCAATGGACAAGTAGAAAGAATTAACCAGATCCTGGGTGATTATTTGCGACATTTTGTTTCCTCCCGCCAGGATGACTGGGCAGATCTCCTTCCATGGGCCGAATTCTCGTATAACTTCAGGGTCTCTGAATCTTCCTCCAAATCCCCATTTTTCGTGGTGTACGGCCGTCACCCTCTTCCCCCCCTCCCTACCCCCTTGCCCTCTGGTCTGCCCGCTGTGGATGAAATTTCTCGTGACCTTTCCATTATATGGAGAGAGACCCAAAATTCTCTCTTACAGGCTTCTTCACGCATGAAGAGGTTCGCGGATAAGAAAAGAAGAGCTCCCCCCGTTTTTTCCCCTGGAGACAAGGTATGGCTCTCCGCTAAATATGTCCGCTTCCGTGTCCTTAGCTACAAGTTGGGACCACGCTATCTTGGTCCTTTCAAAATTCTGTGTCAAATTAATCCTGTCTCTTATAAACTTCTTCTTCCTCCTTCTCTTCGTATCCCTAATGCCTTTCACGTCTCTCTTCTCAAACCACTCATCCTCAACCGTTTTTCTCCCAAATCTGTTCCTCCCACTCCTGTTTCCGGCTCCTCGGACGTCTTCTCGGTCAAGGAGATTTTGGCTGCCAAAAAGGTCAGAGGAAAAAATTTTTTTTTAGTAGACTGGGAGGGTTGTGGTCCTGAAGAGAGATCCTGGGAACCTGAGGACAACATCCTTGACAAAAGTCTGCTCCTCAGGTTCTCAGGCTCCAAGAAGAGGGGGAGACCCAAGGGGGGGGGTACTGTTACGCCGAGCGCTCCGGGTTCCCGCTCCTCCCCGGAGCGCTCGCTTCACCTCCTCCGCTGCAGCGCCCCGGTCACGTCCTCTGACCCGGGGCGCTGCGATCCTGCTGCTAGCCGGGATGCGATTCGCGATGCGGGTAACGCCCGCTCGCGATGCGCACCCCGGCTCTCCTACCTGACTCGCTCCCCGTCTGTTCTGTCCCGGCGCGCGCGGCCCCGCTCCCTAGGGCGCGCGCGCGCCGGGTCTCTGCGATTTAAAGGGCCACTGCGCCGCTGATTGGCGCAGTGGTTCCAATTAGAGTTATCACCTGTGCACTCCCTATATTACCTCACTTCCCTTGCACTCCCTTGCCGGATCTTGTTGCCTTAGTGCCAGTGAAAGCGTTCCTTGTGTGTCCCTTGCCAGTGTTTCCAGACCTTCTGCCGTTGCCCCTGACTACGATCCTTGCTGCCTGCCCCGACCTTCTGCTACGTCCGACCTTGCTTCTGCCTACTCCCTTGTACCGCGCCTATCTTCAGCAGCCAGAGAGGTGAGCCGTTGCTAGTGGATACGACCTGGTCACTACCGCCGCAGCAAGACCATCCCGCTTTGCGGCGGGCTCTGGTGAAAACCAGTAGTGGCTTAGAACCGGTCCACTAGCACGGTCCACGCCAATCCCTCTCTGGCACAGAGGGTCCACTACCTGCCAGCCGGCATCGTGACAATGACTCCTTCTCTTCTGAGCATTGTAGTTCGCCCGTAGTGCGCTTCAGGTCAACTTATGGGGTACCTCCATAATCAGAAGAGATGGGGTTACAAATTTTGGGGGGTATTTTCTGCTATTAAACCTTGAATAAATGTGAAATTTGGGGGGGAAACACACATTTTAGTGACATTTTTTTACATTTGCAAAAGTCGTGAAACACCTGTGGGGTATTAAGGCTCACTTTATTCCTTGTTACGTTCCTCAAGGGGTCTAGTTTCCAAAATGGTATGCCATGTGGGTATTTTTTCCTGTTCTGGCACCATAGGGGCTTCCTAAATGCAACATGCCCCCCAAAAACCATTTCAGAAAAACGTACTCTCCAAAATCCCCTTGTCGCTCCTTCGCTTCTGAGCCTTCTACTGCGCCTGCCGAACACTTTACATAGACATATGAGGTATGTGCTTACTCGAGAGAAATTGGGCTACAAATATAAGTATACATTTTCTCCTTTTACCCCTTGTAAAAATTCAAAAATTGGGTCTACAAGAACATGCGAGTGTAAAAAATGAAGATTGTGAATTTTCTCCTTCACTTTGCTGCTATTCCTGTGAAACACCTAAAGGGTTAAAATGCTGACTGAATGTCATTTTGAATACTTTGAGGGGTGCAGATTTTATAATGGGGTCATTTATGGGGTATTTCTAAGATGAAGACCCTTCAAATCCACTTCAAACCTGAACTGGTCCCTGAAAAATTGTGATTTTGGAAATTTTGTGAAAAATTGGAAAATTGCTGCTGAACTTTGAAGCCTCTGATGTCTCCAAAAGTAAAAACATCTCAACTTTATGATGCAAACATGAAGTAGACATATTGTATATGTGAATAAAAAAAAATTTATTTGGAATATCCATTTTCCTTACAAGCAGAGAGCTTCAAAGTTAGAAAAATGCTAAATTTTCTATTTTTTCATCAAATTTTGGAATTTTTCGCCAAGAAATGATGCAAGTATCGACAAAATTTTACTAATAACATAAAGTAGAATATGTCACGAAAAAACAATCTCGGAATCAGAATGATAGGTAAAAGCGTCTTAGAGTTATTAATGCTTAAAGTGACAGTGGTCAGATGTTCAAAAAACGCTCTGGTCCTAAGGTGTAAAAAGGCTTGGTCCTTAAGGGGTTAAGGACCGGAGCATTTTTTGCACATCTGACCACTGACACTTTGACTGATGAATTTGATTCCGAGATAGTTTTTTTTGTGACATATTCTACTTTAACATAGTGGTACATTTTCGTCGTTATTTGTATAATTTCTTAGTGAAAAATTCCAAAATGTAATGAAAATTTAAAAAATGTTGCATGTTTTAACTTTGAAGCTCTCTGCTTGTAAGGAAAATAGACATTCCAAATAAATGATATATTGATTCACATATACAATATGTCTACTTTATGTTTCCATCATACACGAGAGATATTTATATTATTATTATTATTATTATTATTATTATTATATACAATATATTATGTTTGCATCATACACGAGAGATATTTATATTATTATATACAATATATTATGTCACCATCATACAGGAGATATCTTTATATTATTATATTATATACAATATATTATGTCTCCATCATACAAGAGATATCTTTATATTATTATATTATATACAATATATTATGTCCCCATCATACAGGAGATATCTTTATATTATTATATTATATACAATATATTATGTCACCATCATACAGGAGATATCTTTATATTATTATATACAATATATTATGTCACCATCATACAGGAGATATCTTTATATTATTATATTATATACAATATATTATGTCCCCATCATACAGGAGATATCTTTATATTATTATATACAATATATTATGTCCCCATCATACAGGAGTTATCTTTATATTATTATATACAATATATTATGTCTCCATCATACAGGAGATATCTTTATATTATATACAATATATTATGTCCCCATCATATAGGAGATATCTTTATATTATTATATACAATATATTATGTCCCCATCATACAGGAGATATCTTTATATTATTATATACAATATATTATGTCCCCATCATACAGGAGATATCTTTATATTATTATATACAATATATTATGTCACCATCATACAGGAGATATCTTTATATTATTATATACAATATATTATGTCACCATCATACAGGAGATATCTTTATATTATTATATACAATATATTATGTCACCATCATACAGGAGATATCTTTATATTATTATATACAATATATTATGTCCCCATCATACAGGAGATATCTTTATATTATTATATACAATATATTATGTCACCATCATACAGGAGATATCTTTATATTATTATATACAATATATTATGTCCCCATCATACAGGAGATATCTTTATATTATTATATTATATACAATATATTATGTCCCCATCATACAGGAGATATCTTTATATTATTATATACAATATATTATGTCCCCATCATACAGGAGATATCTTTATATTATTATATACAATATATTATGTCACCATCATACAGGAGATATCTTTATATTATTATATTATATACAATATATTATGTCACCATCATACAGGTGATATCTTTATATTATTATATTATATACAATATATTATGTCCCCATCATACAGGAGATATCTTTATATTATTATATTATATACAATATATTATGTCACCATCATACAGGAGATATATTTATATTATATACAATATATTATGTCCCCATCATACAGGAGGTATCTTTATATTATTATATACAATATATTATGTCCCCATCATACAGGAGATATCTTTATATTATTATATACAATATATTATGTCACCATCATACAGGAGATATCTTTATATTATTATATTATATACAATATATTATGTCACCATCATACAGGTGATATCTTTATATTATTATATTATATACAATATATTATGTCCCCATCATACAGGAGATATCTTTATATTATTATATTATATACAATATATTATGTCACCATCATACAGGAGATATATTTATATTATATACAATATATTATGTCCCCATCATACAGGAGGTATCTTTATATTATTATATACAATATATTATGTCACCATCATACAGGAGATATCTTTATATTATTATATTATATACAATATATTATGTCACCATCATACAGGAGATATATTTATATTATATACAATATATTATGTCCCCATCATACAGGAGGTATCTTTATATTATTATATACAATATATTATGTCACCATCATACAGGAGATATCTTTATATTATTATATACAATATATTATGTCCCCATCATACAGGAGATATCTTTATATTATTATATACAATATATTATGTCACCATCATACAGGAGATATCTTTATATTATTATATTATATACAATATATTATGTCCCCATCATACAGGAGATATCTCTATATTATTATATATAATATATTATGTCTCCATCATACAGGAGATATATTTATATTATATACAATATATTATGTCACCATCATACAGGAGATATCTTTATATTATTATATACAATATATTATGTCACCATCATACAGGAGATATCTTTATATTATTATATACAATATATTATGTCACCATCATACAGGAGATATCTTTATATTATTATATACAATATATTATGTCACCATCATACAGGAGATATCATTATATTATTATATACAATATATTATGTCACCATCATACAGGAGATATCATTATATTATTATATACAATATATTATGTCCCCATCATACAGGAGATATCTTTATATTATTATATACAATATATTATGTCACCATCATACAGGAGATATCTTTATATTATTATATACAATATATTATGTCCCCATCATACAGGAGATATCTTTATATTATTATATACAATATATTATGTCACCATCATACAGGAGATATCTTTATATTATTATATACAATATATTATGTCACCATCATACAGGAGATATCTTTATATTATTATATTATATACAATATATTATGTCACCATCATACAGGAGATATCTTTATATTATTATATTATATACAATATATTATGTCCCCATCATACAGGAGATATCTTTATATTATTATATACAATATATTATGTCCCCATCATACAGGAGATATCTTTATATTATTATATTATATACAATATATTATGTCCCCATCATACAGGAGATATCTTTATATTATTATATTATATACAATATATTATGTCACCATCATACAGGAGATATCTTTATATTATATACAATATATTATGTCCCCATCATACAGGAGATATCTTTATATTATTATATACAATATATTATGTCACCATCATACAGGAGATATATTTATATTATATACAATATATTATGTCCCCATCATACAGGAGATATCTTTATATTATTATATACAATATATTATGTCTCCATCATACAGGAGATATCTATATATTATTATATACAATATATTATGTCCCCATCATACAGGAGATATCTTTATATTATTATATACAATATATTATGTCCCCATCATACAGGAGATATCTTTATATTATTATATACAATATATTATGTCCCCATCATACAGGAGATATCTTTATATTATTATATACAATATATTATGTCACCATCATACAGGAGATATCTTTATATTATTATATTATATACAATATATTATTTCACCATCATACAGGAGATATCTTTATATTATTATATTATATACAATATATTATGTCTCCATCATACAGGACATATCTTTATATTATTATATACAATATATTATGTCACCATCATACAGGAGATATCATTATATTATTATATACAATATATTATGTCATCATCATACAGGAGATATCTTTATATTATTATATTATATACAATATATTATGTCACCATCATACAGGAGATATCTTTATATTATTATATTATATACAATATATTATGTCACCATCATACAGGAGATATCTTTATATTATTATATTATATACAATATATTATGTCTCCATCATACAGGAGATATCTTTATATTATTATATACAATATATTATGTCCCCATCATACAGGAGATATCTTTATATTATTATATACAATATATTATGTCACCATCATACATGAGATATCATTATATTATTATATACAATATATTATGTCCCCATCATACAGGAGATATCTTTATATTATTATATACAATATATTATGTCCCCATCATACAGGAGATATCTTTATATTATTATATTATATACAATATATTATGTCCCCATCATACAGGAGATATCTTTATATTATTATATACAATATATTATGTCCCCATCATACAGGAGATATCTTTATATTATTATATACAATATATTATGTCCCCATCATACAGGAGATATATTTATATTATTATATACAATATATTATGTCACCATCATACAGGAGATATCTTTATATTATTATTATATACAATATATTATGTCATCATCATACAGGAGATATCATTATATTATTATATACAATATATTATGTCCCCATCATACAGGAGATATCATTATATTATTATATACAATATATTATGTCACCATCATACAGGAGATATCATTATATTATTATATACAATATATTATGTCCCCATCATACGGGAGATATCTTTATATTATTATATACAATATATTATGTCACCATCATACAGGAGATATCTTTATATTATTATATACAATATATTATGTCACCATCATACAGGAGATATCTTTATATTATTATATACAATATATTATGTCCCCATCATACAGGAGATATCTTTATATTATTATATACAATATATTATGTCACCATCATACAGGAGATATATTTATATTATATACAATATATTATGTCACCATCATACAGGAGATATCTTTATATTATTATATACAATATATTATGTCACCATCATACAGGAGATATCTTTATATTATTATATACAATATATTATGTCACCATCATACAGGAGATATCTTTATATTATTATATACAATATATTATGTCACCATCATACAGGAGATATCTTTATATTATTATATACAATATATTATGTCCCCATCATACAGGAGATATCTTTATATTATTATATACAATATATTATGTCACCATCATACAGGAGATATCTTTATATTATTATATACAATATATTATGTCACCATCATACAGAAGATATCTTTATATTATTATATACAATATATTATGTCACCATCAT
Organism: Hyla sarda; assembly: GCF_029499605.1. Lineage (NCBI taxonomy): Eukaryota > Metazoa > Chordata > Amphibia > Anura > Hylidae > Hyla > Hyla sarda. Next base: position 185,474 of record NW_026610543.1, read on the forward strand.
ACAGGAGATATCTTTATATTATTATATTATATACAATATATTATGTCCCCATCATACAGGAGATATCTTTATATTATTATATTATATACAATATATTATGTCACCATCATACAGGAGATATCTTTATATTATTATATTATATACAATATATTATGTCCCCACCATACAGGAGATATCTTTATATTATTATATACAATATATTATGTCCCCATCATACAGGAGATATCTTTATATTATTATATACAATATATTATGTCTCCATCATACAGGAGATATCTTTATATTATTATATACAATATATTATGTCACCATCATACAGGAGATATCTTTATATTATTATATTATATACAATATATTATGTCACCATCATACAGGAGATATCTTTATATTATTATATTATATACAATATATTATGTCTCCATCATACAGGACATATCTTTATATTATTATATACAATATATTATGTCCCCATCATACAGGAGATATCTTTATATTATTATATACAATATATTATGTCCCCATCATACAGGAGATATCTTTATATTATTATATACAATATATTATGTCATCATCATACAGGAGATATCATTATATTATTATATACAATATATTATGTCCCCATCATACAGGAGATATATTTATATTATTATATACAATATATTATGTCACCATCATACAGGAGATATCATTATATTATTATATACAATATATTATGTCACCATCATACAGGAGATATCTTTATATTATTATATACAATATATTATGTCACCATCATACAGGAGATATCTTTATATTATTATATACAATATATTATGTCACCATCATACAGGAGATATCTTTATATTATTATATTATATACAATATATTATGTCCCCATCATACAGGAGATATCTTTATATTATTATATTATATACAATATATTATGTCCCCATCATACAGGAGATATCTTTATATTATTATATTATATACAATATATTATGTCACCATCATACAGGAGATATCTTTATATTATTATATACAATATATTATGTCCCCATCATACAGGAGATATCTTTATATTATTATATACAATATATTATGTCCCCATCATACAGGAGATATCTTTATATTATTATATTATATACAATATATTACGTCACCATCATACAGGAGATATCTTTATATTATATTATATACAATATATTATGTCCCCATCATACAGGAGATATCTTTATATTATTATATACAATATATTATGTCACCATCATACAGGAGATATCTTTATATTATTATATACAATATATTATGTCACCATCATACAGGAGATATCTTTATATTATTATATACAATATATTATGTCACCATCATACAGGAGATATCTTTATATTATTATATACAATATATTATGTCCCCATCATACAGGAGATATCTTTATATTAGTATATACAATATATTATGTCCCCATCATACAGGAGATATCTTTATATTATTATATACAATATATTATGTCACCATCATACAGGAGATATCTTTATATTATTATATTATATACAATATATTATGTCCCCATCATACAGGAGATATCATTATATTATTATATACAATATATTATGTCACCATCATACAGGAGATATCTTTATATTATTATATACAGTATATTATGTCACCATCATACAGGAGATATCTCTATATTATTATATACAATATATTATGTCACCATCATACAGGAGATATCTCTATATTATTATATACAATATATTATGTCACCATCATACAGGAGATATCTTTATATTATTATTATATACAATATATTATGTCCCCATCATACAGGAGATATCTTTATATTATTATATTATATACAATATATTATGTCCCCATCATACAGGAGATATCTTTATATTATTATATTATATACAATATATTATGTCACCATCATACAGGAGATATCTTTATATTATTATATACAATATATTATGTCCCCATCATACAGGAGATATCTTTATATTATTATATACAATATATTATGTCACCATCATACAGGAGATATCTTTATATTATTATATTATATACAATATATTATGTCACCATCATACAGGAGATATCTTTATATTATTATATACAATATATTATGTCCCCATCATACAGGAGATATCTATATATTATTATATACAATATATTATGTCACCATCATACAGGAGATATCTTTATATTATTATATACAATATATTATGTCACCATCGTACAGGAGATATCTTTATATTATTATATTATATACAATATATTATGTCACCATCATACAGGAGATATCATTATATTATTATATACAATATATTATGTCACCATCATACAGGAGATATCTTTATATTATTATATACAATATATTATGTCACCATCATACAGGAGATATCTTTATATTATTATATACAATATATTATGTCCCCATCATACAGGAGATATCTTTATATTAGTATATACAATATATTATGTCCCCATCATACAGGAGATATCTTTATATTATTATATACAATATATTATGTCACCATCATACAGGAGATATCTTTATATTATTATATTATATACAATATATTATGTCCCCATCATACAGGAGATATCTTTATATTATTATATACAATATATTATGTCACCATCATACAGGAGATATCTTTATATTATTATATTATATACAATATATTATGTCCCCATCATACAGGAGATATCATTATATTATTATATACAATATATTATGTCACCATCATACAGGAGATATCTTTATATTATTATATACAGTATATTATGTCACCATCATACAGGAGATATCTCTATATTATTATATACAATATATTATGTCACCATCATACAGGAGATATCTCTATATTATTATATACAATATATTATGTCACCATCATACAGGAGATATCTTTATATTATTATTATATACAATATATTATGTCACCATCATACAGGAGATATCTTTATATTATTATATTATATACAATATATTATGTCACCATCATACGGGAGATATCTTTATATTATTATATTATATACAATATATTATGTCCCCATCATACAGGAGATATCTTTATATTATTATATTATATACAATATATTATGTCCCCATCATACAGGAGATATCTTTATATTATTATATACAATATATTATGTCACCATCATACAGGAGATATCTTTATATTATTATTATATACAATATATTATGTCACCATCATACAGGAGATATCTTTATATTATTATATACAATATATTATGTCACCATCATACAGGAGACATCTTTATATTATTATATACAATATATTATGTCTCCATCATACAGGAGATATCTTTATATTATTATATTATATACAATATATTATGTCCCCATCATACAGGAGATATCTTTATATTATTATATACAATATATTATGTCCCCATCATACAGGAGACATCTTTATATTATTATATACAATATATTATGTCACCATCATACAGGAGATATCTTTATATTATTATATACAATATATTATGTCACCATCATACAGGAGATATCTTTATATTATTATATTATATACAATATATTATGTCCCCATCATACAGGAGATATCTTTATATTATTATATACAATATATTATGTCACCATCATACAGGAGATATCTCTATATTATTATATACAATATATTATGTCACCATCATACAGGAGATATCTTTATATTATTATATTATATACAATATATTATGTCACCATCATACAGGAGATATCTTTATATTATTATATACAATATATTATGTCTCCATCATACAGGAGATATCTTTATATTATTATATACAATATATTATGTCACCATCATACAGGAGATATCTTTATATTATTATATACAATATATTATGTCCCCATCATACAGGAGATATCTTTATATTATTATATACAATATATTATGTCCCCATCATACAGGAGATATCTTTATATTATTATATACAATATATTATGTCCCCATCATACAGGAGATATCTTTATATTATTATATACAATATATTATGTCACCATCATACAGGAGATATCATTATATTATTATATACAATATATTATGTCACCATCATACAGGATATATCTTTATATTATTATATACAATATATTATGTCTCCATCATACAGGAGATATCTTTATATTATTATATACAATATATTATGTCACCATCATACAGGAGATATCTTTATATTATTATATACAATATATTATGTCCCCATCATACAGGAGATATCTTTATATTATTATATACAATATATTATGTCACCATCATACAGGAGATATCTTTATATTATTATATACAATATATTATGTCACCATCATACAGGAGATATCTTTATATTATTATATACAATATATTATGTCACCATCATACAGAAGATATCTTTATATTATTATATACAATATATTATGTCACCATCATACAGGAGATATCTTTATATTATTATATACAATATATTATGTCCCCATCATACAGGAGATATCTTTATATTATTATATACAATATATTATGTCACCATCATACAGGAGATATCTTTATATTATTATATACAATATATTATGTCACCATCATACAGGAGATATCTTTATATTATTATATACAATATATTATGTCACCATCATACAGGAGATATCTTTATATTATTATATACAATATATTATGTCCCCATCATACAGGAGATATCTTTATTTTATTATATACAATATATTATGTCACCATCATACAGGAGATATCTTTATATTATTATATACAATATATTATGTCCCCATCATACAGGAGATATCTTTATATTATTATATACAATATATTATGTCCCCATCATACAGGAGATATCTCTATATTATTATATACAATATATTATGTCACCATCATACAGGAGATATCTTTATATTATTATATACAATATATTATGTCACCATCATACAGGAGATATCATTATATTATTATATTATATACAATATATTATGTCCCCATCATACAGGAGATATCTTTATATTATTATATTATATACAATATATTATGTCCCCATCATACAGGAGATATCTTTATATTATTATATACAATATATGATGTCACCATCATACAGGAGATATCTTTATATTATTATATACAATATATTATGTCACCATCATACAGGAGATATCTTTATATTATTATATACAATATATGATGTCACCATCATACAGGAGATATCTTTATATTATTATATTATATACAATATATTATGTCACCTGTTACGCCTAGCGCTCCGGGTCCCCGCTCCTCCCCGGAGCGCTCACGGCGTCTTTCTCCCTGCAGCGCCCCGGTCAGTCCCGCTGACCGGGAGCGCTGCACTGTCATGGCCGTCGGGGATGCGATTCGCACAGCGGGACGCGCCCGCTCGCGAATCGCATGCCAGATCACTTACCCGTCCCGGTCCCCTGCTGTCTTGTGCTGGCGCGCGCGGCTCCGCTCTCTAGGGCGCGCGCGCGCCAGCTCTCTGAGACTTAAAGGGCCAGTGCACCAATGATTGGTGCCTGGCCCAATTAGCTTAATTGGCTTACATCTGCTCCCTGGCTATATCTGATCTCCTCCCATGCACTCCCTGGCCGGATCTTGTTGCCTTGTGCCAGTGAAAGCGTTTAGTGTGTCCAAAGCCTGTGTTACCTGAACTTCTGCTATCCATCCTGACTACGAACCTTGCCGCCTGCCCCCGACCTTCTGCTACGTCTGACCTTGCCTCTGCCTAGTCCTTCTGTCCCACGCCTTCTCAGCAGTCAGCGAGGTTGAGCCGTTGCTAGTGGATACGACCTGGTTGCTACTGCCGCAGCAAGACCATCCCGCTTTGCGGCGGGCTCTGGTGAAAACCAGTAGCCTCTTAGAACCGGTCCACTAGCACGGTCCACGCCAATCCCTCGCTGACACAGCGGATCCACAACCCGTAAGCCGAATCGTGACAGTAGATCCGGCCATGGATCCCGCTGAGGTGCCGCTGCCAAGTCTCGCTGACCTTACCACGGTGGTCGCTCAGCAATCGCAGCAAATTGCCCAACAAGGACAGCAGCTGTCGCAGTTGACCGCCACGTTACAGCAACTTCTGCCTCTGCTACAGCAACAACCATCTCCTCCGCCAGCTCCTGCACCTCCTCCGCAGCGAGTGGCCGCTCCTAGCCTCCGCTTGTCCCTGCCGGACAAATTTGATGGGGACTCCAGACTCTGCCGTGGATTTTTGTCTCAGTGTTCCCTGCATATGGAGATGTTGTCGGACTTGTTTCCTACAGAACGGTCTAAGGTGGCGTTTGTAGTAAGCCTTCTTTCAGGAAAGGCCTTGTCTTGGGCCACACCGCTCTGGGACCGCAATGATCCTGCCACAGCCTCAGTCCAGGCCTTCTTCGCTGAAGTCCGGAGTGTCTTCGAGGAGCCAGCCCGAGCTTCTTCTGCCGAGACTGCCCTGTTGAACCTGGTCCAGGGTAATTCTTCAGTGGGCGAGTACGCCATCCAATTTCGTACTCTTGCTTCCGAGTTATCATGGAATAACGAGGCTCTCTGCGCGACCTTTAAAAAAGGCCTATCCAGTCGCATCAAGGATGTGCTGGCCGCACGAGAGATTCCTGCCAACCTCCAAGAACTCATCCATTTGGCTACCCGCATTGACATGCGTTTTTCTGAGCGACACCAAGAGCTCCGCCAGGAAAAAGACTTAGATCTCTGGGCACCTCTCCCACAGCATCCTTTGCAGTCTACGCCTGGGCCTCCCGCCGAGGAGGCCATGCAAGTGGATCGGTCTCGCCTGACCCAGGAAGAGAGGAATCGCCGTAGGGAAGAAAATCTCTGTCTTTACTGTGCCAGTACCGAGCATTTCTTGGTGGATTGCCCTATCCGTCCTCCACGTCTGGGAAACGCACGCACGCACCCAGCTCACGTGGGGGTGGCGTCTCTTGGTTCCAAGTCTGCTTCTCCACGTCTCACGGTGCCCGTGCGGATTTCTCCTTCAGCCAATTCCTCCCTCTCTGCCGTGGCCTGCTTGGACTCTGGTGCCTCTGGAAATTTTATTTTGGAGTCGTTTGTTAATAAATTCCGCATCCCGGTGACCCGTCTCGTCAAGCCGCTCTACATTTCCGCGGTCAATGGAGTCAGACTGGATTGCACCGTGCGTTACCGCACAGAACCCCTCCTGATGTGTATTGGACCCCACCACGAAAGGATTGAGCTCTTCGTCCTACCCAGCTGTACCTCTGAGGTCCTCCTCGGTCTGCCATGGCTCCGGCTTCATTCCCCCACCCTTGATTGGACCACCGGGGAGATCAAGAACTGGGACTCTGCCTGCCATAGGAAGTGCCTCTCCCCCCCTCCCAGTCCCGTCAGGCAAACCTCTGTGCCTCCTCATGGCCCCCGTCCTGGTGACACACTGCCCCGTGCCAGGCTTCGCCCTCTGCCCTCCCTTCCCATTCCCACTCCTGCTGTACTGCCTGCCGTTGAGGAAACCCTCCAGTCTTTCCCGGTGTCCTCATCCCAGGGGAGGCAGTTACCGGACAAAGAAAAGGGGAGACCTAAGGGGGGGGGTACTGTTACGCCTAGCGCTCCGGGTCCCCGCTCCTCCCCGGAGCGCTCACGGCGTCTTTCTCCCTGCAGCGCCCCGGTCAGTCCCGCTGACCGGGAGCGCTGCACTGTCATGGCCGTCGGGGATGCGATTCGCACAGCGGGACGCGCCCGCTCGCGAATCGCATCCCAGATCACTTACCCGTCCCGGTCCCCTGCTGTCTTGTGCTGGCGCGCGCGGCTCCGCTCTCTAGGGCGCGCGCGCGCCAGCTCTCTGAGACTTAAAGGGCCAGTGCACCAATGATTGGTGCCTGGCCCAATTAGCTTAATTGGCTTCCATCTGCTCCCTGGCTATATCTGATCTCCTCCCTTGCACTTCCTTGCCGGATCTTGTTGCCTTGTGCCAGTGAAAGCGTTTAGTGTGTCCAAAGCCTGTGTTACCTGAACTTCTGCTATCCATCCTGACTACGAACCTTGCCGCCTGCCCCCGACCTTCTGCTACGTCTGACCTTGCCTCTGCCTAGTCCTTCTGTCCCACGCCTTCTCAGCAGTCAGCGAGGTTGAGCCGTTGCTAGTGGATACGACCTGGTTGCTACTGCCGCAGCAAGACCATCCCGCTTTGCGGCGGGCTCTGGTGAAAACCAGTAGCCTCTTAGAACCGGTCCACTAGCACGGTCCACGCCAATCCCTCGCTGACACAGAGGATCCACTACCTGTAAGCCGAATCGTGACATCACCATCATACAGGAGATATCTTTATATTATTATATACAATATATTATGTCCCCATCATAGAGGAGATATCTTTATATTATTATATACAATATATTATGTCACCATCATACAGGAGATATCTTTATATTATTATATACAATATATTATGTCACCATCATACAGGAGATATCTTTATATTATTATATACAATATATTATGTCACCATCATACAGGAGATATCTTTATATTATTATATACAATATATTATGTCCCCATCATACAGGAGATATCATTATATTATTATATTATATACAATATATTATGTCCCCATCATACAGGAGATATCTTTATATTATTATATACAATATATTATGTCCCCATCATACAGGAGATATCTTTATATTATTATATACAATATATTATGTCCCCATCATACAGGAGATATCTTTATATTATTATATACAATATATTATGTCCCCATCATACAGGAGATATCTTTATATTATTATATACAATATATTATGTCACCATCATACAGGAGATATCTTTATATTATTATATTATATACAATATATTATGTCACCATCATACAGGAGATATCTTTATATTATTATATACAATATATTATGTCCCCATCATACAGGAGATATCTTTATATTATTATATACAATATATTATGTCCCCATCATACAGGAGATATCTTTATATTATTATATTATATACAATATATTATGTCACCATCATACAGGAGATATCTTTATATTATTATATTATATACAATATATTATGTCACCATCATACAGGAGATATCTTTATATTATTATATACAATATTTTATGTCCCCATCATAGAGGAGATATCTTTATATTATTATATACAATATATTATGTCACCATCATACAGGAGATATCTTTATATTATTATATACAATATATTATGTCACCATCATACAGGAGATATCTTTATATTATTATATACAATATATTATGTCACCATCATACAGGAGATATCTTTATATTATTATATACAATATATTATGTCCCCATCATACAGGAGATATCATTATATTATTATATTATATACAATATATTATGTCCCCATCATACAGGAGATATCTTTATATTATTATATACAATATATTATGTCACCATCATACAGGAGACATCTTTATATTATTATATACAATATATTATGTCCCCATCATACAGGAGATATCTTTATATTATTATATACAATATATTATGTCCCCATCATACAGGAGATATCTTTATATTATTATATACAATATATTATGTCCCCATCATACAGGAGATATCTTTATATTATTATATACAATATATTATGTCCCCATCATACAGGAGATATCTTTATATTATTATATACAATATATTATGTCACCATCATACAGGAGATATCTTTATATTATTATATACAATATATTATGTCCCCATCATACAGGAGATATCTTTATATAATTATATTATATACAATATATTATGTCACCATCATACAGGAGATATCTTTATATTATTATATACAATATATTATGTCACCATCATACAGGAGATATCTTTATATTATTATATACAATATATTATGTCCCCATCATACAGGAGATATCTTTATATTATTATATACAAAATATTATGTCCCCATCATACAGGAGATATCTTTATATTATTATATTATATACAATATATTATGTCCCCATCATACAGGAGATATCTTTATATTATTATATTATATACAATATATTATGTCACCATCATACAGGAGATATCTTTATATTATTATATTATATACAATATATTATGTCACCATCATACAGGAGATATCTTTATATTATTATATACAATATATTATGTCCCCATCATACAGGAGATATCTTTATATTATTATATACAATATATTATGTCCCCATCATACAGGAGATATCTTTATATTATTATATTATATACAATATATTATGTCACCATCATACAGGAGATATCTTTATATTATTATATACAATATATTATGTCACCATCATACAGGAGATATCTTTATATTATTATATTATATACAATATATTATGTCACCATCATACAGGAGATATCTTTATATTATTATATACAATATATTATGTCCCCATCATACAGGAGATATCTTTATATTATTATATACAATATATTATGTCCCCATCATACAGGAGATATCTTTATATTATTATATACAATATATTATGTCACCATCATACAGGAGATATCTTTATATTATTATATACAATATATTATGTCCCCATCATACAGGAGATATCTTTATATTATTATATACAATATATTATGTCCCCATCATACAGGAGATATCTTTATATTATTATATACAATATATTATGTCCCCATCATACAGGAGATATCTTTATATTATTATATACAATATATTATGTCCCCATCATACAGGAGATATCTTTATATTATTATATACAATATATTATGTCCCCATCATACAGGAGATATCTTTATATTATTATATACAATATATTATGTCCCCATCATACAGGAGATATCTTTATATTATTATATACAATATATTATGTCCCCATCATACAGGAGATATCATTATATTATTATATACAATATATTATGTCCCCATCATACAGGAGATATCTTTATATTATTATATACAATATATTATGTCCCCATCATACAGGAGATATCTTTATATTATTATATACAATATATTATGTCCCCATCATACAGGAGATATCTTTATATTATTATATTATATACAATATATTATGTCACCATCATACAGGAGATATCTTTATATTATTATATACAATATATTATGTCCCCATCATACAGGAGATATCTTTATATTATTATATACAATATATTATGTCGCCATCATACAGGAGATATCTTTATATTATTATATTATATACAATATATTATGTCACCATCATACAGGAGATATCTTTATATTATTATATACAATATATTATGTCACCATCATACAGGAGATATCTTTATATTATTATTATATACAATATATTATGTCCCCATCATACAGGAGATATCTTTATATTATTATATACAATATATTATGTCACCATCATACAGGAGATATCTTTATATTATTATATACAATATATTATGTCCCCATCATACAGGAGATATCTTTATATTATTATATACAATATATTATGTCACCATCATACAGGAGATATCTTTATATTATTATATACAATATATTATGTCACCATCATACAGGAGATATCTTTATATTATTATATACAATATATTATGTCACCATCATACAGGAGATATCTTTATATTATTATATACAATATATTATGTCCCCATCATACAGGAGACATCTTTATATTATTATATACAATATATTATGTCCCCATCATACAGGAGATATCTTTATATTATTATATACAATATATTATGTCACCATCATACAGGAGATATCTTTATATTATTATATACAATATATTATGTCACCATCATACAGGAGATATCTTTATATTATTATATTATATACAATATATTATGTCCCCATCATACAGGAGATATCTTTATATTATTATATTATATACAATAGATTTTGTCCCCATCATACAGGAGATATCTTTATATTATTATATACAATATATTATGTCACCATCATACAGGAGATATCTTTATATTATTATATACAATATATTATGTCCCCATCATACAGGAGATATCTTTATATTATTATATTATATACAATATATTATGTCCCCATCATACAGGAGATATCTTTATATTATTATATTATATACAATATATTATGTCCCCATCATACAGGAGATATCTTTATATTATTATATTATATACAATATATTATGTCACCATCATACAGGAGATATCTTTATATTATTATATACAATATATTATGTCACCATCATACAGGAGATATCTTTATATTATTATATTATATACAATATATTATGTCACCATCATACAGGAGATATCATTATATTATTATATACAATATATTATGTCACCATCATACAGGAGATATCTTTATATTATTATATACAATATATTATGTCCCCATCATACAGGAGATATCTTTATATTATTATATACTATATATTATGTCACCATCATACAGGAGATATCTTTATATTATTATATACTATATATTATGTCACCATCATACAGGAGATATCTTTATATTATTATATACAATATATTATGTCCCCATCATACAGGAGATATCTTTATATTATTATATACAATATATTATGTCACCATCATACAGGAGATATCTTTATATTATTATATACAATATATTATGTCCCCATCATACAGGAGATATCTTTATATTATTATATTATATACAATATATTATGTCCCCATCATACAGGAGATATCTTTATATTATTATATTATATACAATATATTATGTCCCCATCATACAGGAGATATCTTTATATTATTATATTATATACAATATATTATGTCCCCATCATACAGGAGATATCTTTATATTATTATATACAATATATTATGTCCCCATCATACAGGAGATATCTTTATATTATTATTATTATATACAATATATTATGTTTGCATCATACACGAGAGATATTTATATTATTATTATTATTATATACAATATATTATGTTTGCATCATAAAGTTGACATGTTTTTACTTTTGGAGACATCAGAGGCTTTTTCACAAAAGTTTCAAAATAAGAATTTTCAGGGACCAGTTCAGTTTTGAAGTGGATTTGAGGGGCTTTAATATTAAAAAATACCCCAGAAATGACCCCCATTATAAAAACTGCACCCCTCAAAGTATTCAAAATGACATTCAGTAAGTGTGTTAACCCTTTAGGTGTTTCACAGGAATAGCAGCAAAGTGAAGGAGAAAATTCAAAATCTCAAATTCAAACACTCGCATGTTCTTGTAGACCCAATTTTTGAATTTTTACAAGGGGTAATAAGAGAAAAAGCGCCCCCCCCCCCTAAATATGTAACAAAATTTCTCTTGTGTTTTTACAAAGCCCCCATAGTACCAGAACTGTGGACCCCCCCCCCCCACATGTGACCCCATTTTGGAAACTACACCCCTCACGTAATGTAATAAGGGGTACAGTGAGCATTTACACCCCACTGGCGTTTGACAGAACTTTGGAACAGTGGGCTGTGCATATATAAATTACATTTTTAATTTTCACGGACCACTGATCCAAAAATCTGTCAGACACCTGTGGGGCGTAAATGCTCACTGTACCCCTTATTACATTACGTGAGGGGTGAAGTTTCCAAAACAGGGTGCCTCCAGCTGTTGCAAAACTCCCAGCATGCGTGGACAGTCTCGGCATGCTTTGAATTGTAGTTTTGCAACATCTGGAGCACTTGAGTTTGGACACCACTGTGCAGTGGTCTCCAAACTGTGCCTTTCCAGATGTTGCAAAACTACAACTCCCAGAATGCCGAGTCTGTCCAGGCATGTTGGGAGTTGTAGTTCAGCAACATCTGAAGGCTTTCCGGGAATGATGGAAGTTGTAGTTTTGAAACTCCTAGAAACAGCAGTGAAGATCACTTTACAGCAATCTTCCCTGCCCCCTCCACTTGCCTGCAGGTCCTCCAAGCTTCCTGCTCTACTTGCCGGTCCCTGCGTCTTCCACGTACCTGCTGCCGGTCCCCCTGCCTCAACGGCCCCCGCAGTCATCTTCCCCCGCTCTGCCCGGACTCCTATATCCCCACCCCTGCCTTGCGATTCGCCGGTCAGTCCTGATCGGCCAATTGCTGGGGGTAGGAGGAGGTGCCACCACTGCCACCTCACTCCTATCCTTCAGGATGATCGCGGATGTCACTGACAGCTCAGATCATTCCTATTTTCCGGGCAATGAGGTCATCAGAGACCCGATCAGCCCGCAAATCGCCGATCTGAATCGATTTGCAGCGATTGCCGACATGGGGGGGGGGGTAATCAAGACCCCCCCAGGGGTTTGCACAGGATGCCTCCTGAATGATTTCAGGAGGCATACCGGTCCGGTCCCCGCCCGGCAAGCGGTGGGGACCAGAATTCTCACTGGCATACAGGTACACCCTTGGTCCTTAAGTACCAGGGTGTCAGGGTGTACCTGTATGCCCTATGTCTTTAAGAGGGTTAACATTTTTGGGCATGGGTTATTCACTTTGTGGTGTCCACTGTTTCGGTATGAATTTTTGCATGTTTGGCACTTTGCACTGCTGCACCGATGTACTTTGGTATAAATGTAGTTTATTTATCCTTTATCTATTGTTTATATTTATATATCAGTATAATTGATTAGATGCATGTCTAATATGTGCTTATATATAATTAATAGCATACTTATAACTTATTTCTATGATGGCTCCTATGTCTAGGCCCGTTACAGTATATGCTGCTCTTCTCTTATGAATTCTAATCTGCGCAGCGCATGTCTCCCACTGACCGGATGAGAGCTGACTATGTGCACGAGCGCGGCCGCCATCTCCAACATGTGGACACAGGTACCTGGTGTTCTACATATTTACTAATATACACTGTTATGCGATTGGCTGCTTATATACAGTATATATATATACCATCCTAGCCACTAGTAAGTTGATTCCCTGAGGAAGCCTAATGGTGAAACTGCGTTGGGGTACTGACAGACTGTGAGGGTGTGTGCAGAGCGGTGTTTACTGCTTTGGTGCGTGTTCTATGGGAAAATGGCTGTTTATATCTATGATACTGGAGGTGAAGTTATCCATTGGTGAGTGAATGTCACGTACTTTCATGGACTTATGACATCATTTCCCATTTCCATTTGCTGACCTCATAATTCCACTTTGTGTGACTGGTGGCCCTGCAGGGTTGTACTGTCACATTATGCACTTTATTATGATGTCCACACAGCAGTCAGATTTGTCTGATTGTTTTTGTCCCTTTTTAATTTGTGTATTCAATAAAGATTGATTGCCTGATATATATATAAAAATAACTATAATTCACACCAGACACAAAGTGGAATAGATTTTTTGCACTAGACCATTAAACCTACATTTAGGATTTGGCCCATTTTTTCGGTTACACCATTCAGCACTTGCAAAAGCCTCATTAATAATATTCTCTGGATAGTTATGTTTGATTCTTCAGCTCGTCAGACTGCGCCAGATACACATCTCTGATAATAGGGAATGAACATGAGGAGGATGGGACCTAGTAAAATCTAGGAGAGTGTTCTTAGCTGTATTTTCCCAAAAACCTTGGGTACAAATGGAATTTTTACCTATATGAATCAAAACATCTAGGAATTCCCGCTGCTGATCACCTTATACATATTGACATTATTGAAATTAAAATGGGAAACAAATTCTTCAAACCGAATCGTCACCTTTCCATACAATCAGTACGTCATGGACATAATAAAACGCTTGATGTTACTAGCATAGGGATTGGTTTCAGAAAACACGTAATTACGCGTGAAGACAGATAAAAACTAATTGGCATATGTGCAGGAGACCGGCGTGCCCATGGCTGTACCCTTCTCCTGCCTATACCATCTGACATTGAACGTAAATTCATTGTGATTCAAAAAGTGAGTAAACCTCCTTATTATGTAGCTAACTGCCTCCTGGGTATAGTAGTCAGTAGACATAACAATGGAGCCACCGCCCTTATCTGCTTTACAGATCTTCAAATCGGGTGAAGATTGAAGCCATTTTAATGCTCTTTGTTCCCTACCAGAGAGGTTATGAGTAACGGGATAAATTAGGGACTTTACCTATGGACTCAAGAGAGCGGACAGAGTCTACAGGAAGGGAGGACTGTTTCCTACCTTTTAAGGGTCCCAACCTTTCCTCAGAAGTGATAGACACATCTGCAACTAACATGGCTACTCAAGAATGTGCCGACAGAACTCAACCCTAGTGGACCATACGGAGCTGGCATTTCACCCACTTTTTCTGCAGCAATACCATCAATTCTTGATGACCCTTCTATAGATCTATTTCAAATTGTGTGTAATCAAAAGAATCACATAAACCAAAATTCAAACCCCTAGAAAGAAGTGACACACAGTCGTAGTAAAGAGCAACATTGTCCAAGTTCATTGATGTGTCCCAGTTACTCCCCTCCTTCTCCTGTTGACATAGTTGACCGGCTCTTTGATCTCCTCCTGCCACGTCGGGTGCGTTTTCTAAAGGTGCTGAAGGTTTATTTACAATACAGAAATGTGGGTGCACTACTGTGGTAGATGTATACAATGACATTGGCTAATCCCTCAACACTGATGTTAAAATTGAGACATTCGCCAGTGTATCCTTATATTAAGGACACACCAGAGCCCGCACACCAACGCCAAGGTTTCTCAGATGGCACGGGACCTAACGCTAACCTACCTGTGCGTAATAAGCAAAAACCAGGGGCCAGTGGGCAATTACAGCAGCACTAGGTCGACATGTAGCCTGCTCCCAGTTCCCTCCAGCGTGACTAAGCACACATACAATGGAAGGGGGGAGAGAGGCTACAAGCCCCACCCAAGTTGGCTGATATAGGTGCATGGCCTCACAGGTGCAACCCTAATGCTGCCTGGAAAATGTTCAAGGCGCATTAACATATGGAGTTTACACACCTCCACGTATAAATTTACAAACAACAACAAAAAACGTGGTCTCAAATGGCTGGAGGTGCTCAACCCCAAATGCAGTCGTGCATATATACTGGGGGAGCAGATCCTGCCCTTGTAGTCCGTTGCTAGGGGCGATCCCCAGCATAAAAATGCATACAATGGAGGATGCCTGCAGGGACTACAAGTGCCACAATAGAATCCTACACCAGATAAACGGTGTGGATGTGTAACAATTAGAATACAATACAGAAATGTGGGTGCACTACTGTGGTAGATGTATACAATGACATTGGCTAATCCCTCAACACTGATGTTAAAATTGAGACATTTGCCAGTGTATCCTTATATTAAGGACACACCAGGCTTGTAGCCTCTCTCCCCCCTTCCATTGTATGTGTGCTTAGTCACGCTGGAGGGAACTGGGAGCAGGCTACATGTCGACCTAGTGCTGCTGTAATTGCCCACTGGCCCCTGGTTTTTGCTTATTACGCACAGGTAGGTTAGCGTTAGGTCCCGTGCCATCTGAGAAACCTTGGCGTTGGTGTGCGGGCTCTGGTGTGTCCTTAATATAAGGATACACTGGCGAATGTCTCAATTTTAACATCAGTGTTGAGGGATTAGCCAATGTCATTGTATACATCTACCACAGTAGTGCACCCACATTTCTGTATTGTATTCTAATTGTTACACATCCACACCGTTTATCTGGTGTTGGATTCTATTGTGGCACTTGTAGTCCACTGCAGGCATCCTCCATTGTATGCATTTTTATGCTGGGGATCGCCCCTAGCAACGGACTACAAGGGCAGGATCTGCTCCCCCAGTATATATGCACGACTGCATTTGGGGTTGAGCACCTCCAGCCATTTGAGACCACGTTTTTTGTTGTTGTTTGAAGGTTTATTTAGATGCATCAGGGGAAGAACGAGGATGATCAGAACAATTGGTCTCTGAATCTGTGGTCCAGACTACCAGAGACATTTTATGGTTCCTTCTATTCTGGATCTTACGATTTCTCCTGTTTGTGCGTCTAGTATTCCATGTGAATACGAGGCGGTCCTCATAATCCCGCTTGTTACGCTTACATTTATCACACTTTGTCTGTGGTTCCGGTTGGATTAAGGAGACTTTTTCTTTTCAAGCATTTTATGGAACGTTTTAGCATTGGCCTGGGGTCTTGTATTCCTGCTTGGTTTTACATGGTGGTGATGCCTTCATATTCTCTCCCATTGTAATTGTCTCATAGCGAGGTCTAAATAGGTTTTTCTCATAAACTCATTATCATCAGTGAACGGAGAAGGTGTCTCGTATTATTGCATAGTGATGAGCGGCAATGCCCATATTCGAATTTGCGATATTTCGCGAATATATAGACGAATATTCGTCCTATATTCACGAATTTGGCGTATTCATTATATTCGCATATTCGAGGAAGAAAACAGTGAGGGGGTGGGCAAGTGTATTTACATCATTCTAATTGGCCCACAAGTGAAAAGAAGGAATATGCGAAAATTCCCATATGCGCATATGCAAAAAAAAAATTTATATTCGCAATTCGCGCCCAACACTATTATTGCAGCGACTTCACTGTCCAGAAAGATCTAATTTCTTTGTCATTTTCTCTTCAATCTCAGATCTAGATGAATAAAACTATTAAGCTATAACCATAATGTGAATCGATTCATCACATGTCGTTCATCTTATTTAGTCTCCGCCCTCTTCTGCCCTTGCGGGTTCTTTTACGTAGGTGATTAGGCATCTGATCACACGAGTACGTGAACACTTAACCTCTGTTCGCACTGGACATGGTGCCCGCGTCTTATTGCCCATGTGACAGCACAATGCCGATTGCAGGGTCCTGAAATTTGCCGGGTTACAAATAGTTAACCCACCTGGCCTTGGCGCTGATCGTCATTTGCTCCAGTGTGTAGCGCCGGATAATGAAGCTTGAAGCTTTAGGACCTATTGGTCTTAATGATAGAAATGATCTGAGTTTACATTTTTAGAAGATTATTTTTGTTTTGTGTATTTTTTGGTTGTGTCCAATGTTTTACAGCTGTGTTTGTAACGTCTTATACCAATCATTGAGCGTCGGCAGAGGAAGCGCGCACAGCACACGATACCATCCGTCCCACGGAGGCGCCTCGCACCATTGACCGCTGTACCCGCTGATGTGTCTTCAAGTTGAACACGACCGGTGAGTGCGGCTTAGTTATATAGGGGCGTTATATAGGTCCACGCCTCGGATGAAGGTATTAGGGGCATTATATAGGTCCACGCCTCGGATGAAGGTATTAGGGGCATTATATAGGTCCACGCCTCGGATGAAGGTATTAGGGGCATTATATAGGTCCACGCCTCGGATGAAGGTATTAGGGGCATTATATAGGTCCACGCCTCGGATGAAGGCATAAGGGGCGTTATATAGGTCCGCGCCTCGGATGAAGGCATTAGGGGCATTATATAGGTCCACGCCTCGGATGAAGGTATTAGGGGTGTTATATAGGTCCACGCCCCGGATGAAGGTATTAGGGGTGTTATATAGGTCCACCCCCCGGATGAAGGTATTAGGGGCGTTATATAGGTCCACCCCCCGGATGAAGGTATTAGGGGCGTTATATAGGTCCACCCCCCGGATGAAGGTATTAGGAGTGTTATATAGGTCCAAGCCTCGGATGAAGGTATTAGGGGCGTTATATAGGTCCACCCCCCGTATAAAGGTATTAGGGGCGTTATATAGGTCCACACCTTGGATGAAGGTATTAGGGGCGTTATATAGGTCCACCCCCCGGATGAAGGTATTAGGGGTGTTATATAGGTCCACCCCCCGGATGAAGGTATTAGGGGCGTTATATAGGTCCACACCTTGGATGAAGGTATTAGGGGCGTTATATAGGTCCACGACCCAGATGAAGGTATTAGGGGCGTTATATAGGTCCACGCCTCGGATTAAGGTATTAGGGGCGTTATATAGGTCCACCCCCCGGGTGAAGGTATTAGGAGCGTTATATAGGTCCACGCCTCGAATGAAGGTATTAGAGGCGTTATATAGGTTCACAACTTGGGTGAAGGTATTAGGGGCGTTATATAGGTCCACACCTTGGATGAAGGTATTAGGGGGCTTTATATAGGTCCACGCCCCGGATGAAGATATTAGGGGCGTTATATAGGTCCACGCCTCGGATGAAAGTATTAGGGGCGTTATATAGGTCCACGACCCAGATGAAGGTATTAGAGGCGTTATATAGGTTCACGACCCAGATGAAGGTATTAGGGGCGTTATATAGGTCCACGCCTCGGATTAAGGTATTAGGGGCGTTATATAGGTCCACCCCCCCCGGGTGAAGGTATTAGGAGCGTTATATAGGTCCACGCCCCCGGATGAAGGTATTAGGGGCGTTATATAGGTCCACGCCTCGGATGAAGATATTAGGGGCGTTATATAGGTCCACCCCCCTGGTGAAGGTATTAGGGGCGTTAAATAGGTCAACGACTCGGCTGAAGGTATTAGGGGCGTTATATAGGTCCACGCCCCGGATGAAAGTATTAGGGGCGTTATATAGGTCCACGCCTCGGATGAAGGTATTAGGGGCGTTATATAGGTCCACCCCCCCTGGTGAAGGTATTAGGGGCGTTAAATAGGTCAACGACTCGGCTGAAGGTATTAGGGGCATTATATAGGTCCAAGCCCCGGATGAAAGTATTAGGGGCGTTATATAGGTCCACGCTCCAGATGAAGGTATTAGGGGCGTTATATAGGTCCACGCCCCAGATGAAGGTATTAGGGAAGTTATATAGGTCCACGCCTCGGATGAAGGTATTAGGGGCGTTATATAGGTCCACACCTTGGATGAAGGTATTAGGGGCGTTATATAGGTCCACGCCCCAGATGAAGGTATTAGGGAAGTTATATAGGTCCACGCCTCGGATGAAGGTATTAGGGGCGTTATATAGGTCCACACCTTGGATGAAGGTATTAGGGGGCGTTATATAGGTCCACGACCCAGATGAAGGTATTAGGGGCGTTATATAGGTCCACCCCCCGGATGAAGGTATTAGGGGCGTTATATAGGTCCACGCCCCGGATGAAGGTATTAGGGGCATTATATAGGTCCACGCCCCGGATGAAGGTATTAGGGGCATTATATAGGTCCACGCCCCGGATGAAGGTATTAGGGGCGTTATATAGGTCCACGCCCCGGATGAAGGTATTAGGGGCGTTAAATAGGTCCACACCTCGGATGAAAGTATTAGGGGCGTTATATAGGGCCACCCCCCCGGATGAAGGTATTAGGGGCGTTATATAGGTCCACGCCCCAGATGAAGGTATTAGGGGCGTTATATAGGTCCACGCTCCGGATGAAGGTATTAGGGGCGTTATATAGGTCCACGCCCCAGATGAAGGTATTAGGGGCGTTATATAGGTCCACGCCCCGGATGAAAGTATTAGGGGCGTTATATAGGTCCACCCCCCGGATGAAGGTATTAGGGGGCGTTATATAGGTCCACGCCCCAGATGAAGGTATTAGGGGCGTTATATAGGTCCATGCCCCAGATGAAGGTATTAGGGGCGTTAAATAGGTCCACGCCTCGGATGAAAGTATTAGGGGCGTTATATAGGTCCATGCCCCAGATGAAGGTATTAGGGGCGTTATATAGGTCCACGCCCCGGATGAAGGTATTAGGGGCGTTATATAGGTCCACGCCCCGGATGAAGGTATTAGGGGCGTTATATAGGTCCACGCCCCGGATTAAAGTATTAGGGGGCGTTATATAGGTCCACGCCCCGGATGAAGGTATTAGGGGGCGTTATATAGGTCCACGCCCCGGATGAAGGTATTAGGGGCGTTATATAGGTCCACACCCCGGATGAAGGTATTAGGGGCGTTATATAGGTCCACGCCCCGGATGAAGGTATTAGGGGGCATTATATAGGTCCATGCCCCGTATGAAGGTATTAGGGGCGTTATATAGGTCCACGCCCCGGATAAAGGTATTAGGGGGCGTTATATAGGTCCACGCCCCGGATGAAAGTATTAGGGGAGTTATATAGGTCCATGCCCCAGATGAAGGTATTAGGGGCGTTATATAGGTCCACGCCCCAGATGAAGGTATTAGGGGCGTTATATAGGTCCATGCCCCGGATGAAGGTATTAGGGGCATTGTATAGGTCCATGCCCCGGATGAAGGTATTAGGGGCATTATATAGGTCCATGCCCCGGATGAAGGTATTAGGGGCGTTACATAGGTCCACGCCCCGAATGAAAGTATTAGGGGCGTTATATAGGTCCACGCCTCGGATGAAGGTATTAGGGGCGTTATATAGGTCCACCCCCCTGGTGAAGGTATTAGGGGCGTTAAATAGGTCAACGACTCGGCTGAAGGTATTAGGGGCATTATATAGGTCCAAGCCCCGGATGAAAGTATTAGGGGCGTTATATAGGTCCACGCTCCAGATGAAGGTATTAGGGGCGTTATATAGGTCCACGCCCCCAGATGAAGGTATTAGGGAAGTTATATAGGTCCACGCCTCGGATGAAGGTATTAGGGGCGTTATATAGGTCCACACCTTGGATGAAGGTATTAGGGGGCGTTATATAGGTCCACGACCCAGATGAAGGTATTAGGGGCGTTATATAGGTCCACCCCCCCGGATGAAGGTATTAGGGGCGTTATATAGGTCCACGCCCCGGATGAAGGTATTAGGGGCATTATATAGGTCCACGCCCCGGATGAAGGTATTAGGGGCATTATATAGGTCCACGCCCCGGATGAAGGTATTAGGGGCGTTATATAGGTCCACGCCCCGGATGAAGGTATTAGGGGCGTTAAATAGGTCCACACCTCGGATGAAAGTATTAGGGGCGTTATATAGGGCCACCCCCCGGATGAAGGTATTAGGGGCGTTATATAGGTCCACGCCCCAG
Organism: Hyla sarda; assembly: GCF_029499605.1. Lineage (NCBI taxonomy): Eukaryota > Metazoa > Chordata > Amphibia > Anura > Hylidae > Hyla > Hyla sarda. The sequence goes on from NW_026610543.1 coordinate 208,244, forward strand.
ATGAAGGTATTAGGGGCGTTATATAGGTCCACGCTCCGGATGAAGGTATTAGGGGCGTTATATAGGTCCACGCCCCAGATGAAGGTATTAGGGGCGTTATATAGGTCCACGCCCCGGATGAAAGTATTAGGGGCGTTATATAGGTCCACCCCCCGGATGAAGGTATTAGGGGCGTTATATAGGTCCACGCCCCAGATGAAGGTATTAGGGGCGTTATATAGGTCCATGCCCCAGATGAAGGTATTAGGGGCGTTAAATAGGTCCACGCCTCGGATGAAAGTATTAGGGGCGTTATATAGGTCCATGCCCCAGATGAAGGTATTAGGGGCGTTATATAGGTCCACGCCCCGGATGAAGGTATTAGGGGCGTTATATAGGTCCACACCCCGGATGAAGGTATTAGGGGCGTTATATAGGTCCACGCCCCGGATGAAGGTATTAGGGGCATTATATAGGTCCATGCCCCGGATGAAGGTATTAGGGGCGTTATATAGGTCCACGCCCCGGATAAAGGTATTAGGGGCGTTATATAGGTCCACGCCCCGGATGAAAGTATTAGGGGAGTTATATAGGTCCATGCCCCAGATGAAGGTATTAGGGGCGTTATATAGGTCCACGCCCCAGATGAAGGTATTAGGGGCGTTATATAGGTCCATGCCCCGGATGAAGGTATTAGGGGCATTGTATAGGTCCATGCCCCGGATGAAGGTATTAGGGGCATTATATAGGTCCATGCCCCGGATGAAGGTATTAGGGGCGTTACATAGGTCCACGCCCCGAATGAAAGTATTAGGGGCGTTATATAGGTCCATGCCCCAGATGAAGGTATTAGGGGCGTTATATAGGTCCACGCCCCGGATGAAGGTATTAGGGGCGTTATATAGGTCCATGCCCCGGATGAAGGTATTAGGGGCATTATATAGGTCCATGCCCCGGATGAAGGTATTAGGGGCATTATATAGGTCCATGCCCCCGGATGAAGGTATTAGGGGCGTTACATAGGTCCACGCCCCGGATGAAAGTATTAGGGGCGTTATATAGGTCCACGCCCCGGATGAAGGTATTAGGGGCGTTATATAGGTCCACGCCCCGGATGAAGGGTATTAGGGGCGTTATATAGGTCCATGCCCCAGATGAAGGTATTAGGGGCGTTTATATAGGTCCACGCCCCGGATGAAGGTATTAGGGGTGTTATATAGGTCCCACGCCCCCGGATGAAGGTATTAGGGGCGTTATATAGGTCCATGCCCCAGATGAAGGTATTAGGGGCGTTATATAGGTCCACGCCCCGGATGAAGGTATTAGGGGCGTTATATAGGTCCACGCCCCAGATGAAGGTATTAGGGGCGTTATATAGGTCCATGCCCCAGATGAAGGTATTAGGGGCGTTATATAGGTCCACGCTTCGGATGAAGGTATTAGGGGCGTTATATAGGTCCATGCCCCGGATTAAGGTATTAGGGGCGTTATATAGGTCCATGCCCCGGATGAAGGTATTAGGGGCGTTATATAGGTCCACGCTTCGGATGAAGGTATTAGGGGCGTTATATAGGTCCATGCCCCGGATGAAGGTATTAGGGGCGTTACATAGGTCCATGCCCCAGATGAAGGTATTAGGGGCGTTATATAGGTCCACGCTTCGGATGAAGGTATTAGGGGCGTTATATAGGTCCACGCTTTGGATGAAGGTCCATGACCCCCTGCGGGATTACAACTTGTAGTTACCTTACTTTACTCCAACATTTAAAGCGTCATTCCGAGAACGTAGATAATGAGAAGCCTCTAAGGCCATTTAGATTTTGACTTGTTAGACGGTCAATCCATCGGCTTCTTCCCTAAGGTTTTGGGATTGTCCCTTTAGATAATTCTGTACTTATTGTGGTGGCACGTTAATCGCATATAAGCAGCTAATGGTGTCTCGGCATCTGTTCTTATAGCGCCAATACGTTTACCGAGGCGTCTCCCAAGTTCTCGTGTGGTCTTCTCCACATACAATTTTAGGCATTTGGCTACATACCTGTGACCTTGTGATACTCGGTCTAGGACATATCTTGTCTTTTAGATCGGGATCGGATTGTAAAATGAGATGATATGATGAGAATAGGCCTCATAGGTTCCTATACACATAATTATCTAATAAAGGACATTGTATATTTATTGTGGTGTAAATAAAAGTTATGTTTTATTTAATAAGGGTCATTAGTTTAGGGTGATCCATAAGGGGGTTTATCCCTAAAAGTGTGTTGTTGTCTGGCTCCTCCCCCCACACAGTCACACATGGGGCCCAGGCTCCTCCCCCACACAGTCACACATGGGGCCCCTGGCTCCTCCCCCACACAGTCACACATGGGGCCCTGGCACCTCCCCCACACAGTCACACATGGGGCCCTGGCACCTCCCCCACACAGTCACACATGGGGCCTTGGCACCCTCCCCCACACAGTCACACATGGGGCGCCTGGCACCTCCCCCCACACAGTCACACATGGGGCCCTGGCACCTCCCCCACACAGTCACACATGGGGCCCTGGAACCTCCCCCACACAGTCACACATGGGGCCCTGGCACCTCCCCCACACAGTCACACATGGGGCCCTGGCACCTCCCCCACACAGTCACACATGGGGCCCTGGCACCTCCCCCACACAGTCACACATGGGGCCCTGGTTCCTGCCACACACACAGGGGTCCTGGCACATCCACCACACACACACAGGGGTCCTGGCACCTCCACCACACACAGGGGCCTTGGCACATCCACCACACACACAGGGGCCCTGGCACCTCCCCCACACTGTCACACATGGGGCCCTGGTTCCTGCCACACACAGGGGTCCTGGCACATCCACCACACACACAGGGGTCCTGGCAGCTCCACCACACACAGGGGTCCTGGCACATCCACCACACACACAGGGGTCCTGGCAGCTCCACCACACACAGGGGTCCTGGCAGCTCCACCACACACAGGGGCCCTGGCACATCCACCACACACACAGGGGCCCTGGCACCTCCCCCACACAATCACACATGGGGCCCTGGCACCTCCCCCACACAGTCACACATGGGGCCCTGGCTCCTCCATCACACACGGGGGCCCTGGCTCTTCCCCCACACACAGGTTCCTCCCTAGCTCCTCCCCACACAGTCACACATGGGGCCTTGGCTCCTCACCCTCACAGTCACACATGGGGCCCTAGCTCCTCCCCACACAGTCACACATGGGGCCCTGGCTCCTCCCCCACACAGTCATACAGGGGGCCTCACCTGTAGATGCAGAGCTGGAGCGGTTTCTCGCTGCGGAGTTGTTCCAAGCTGGAGAGAAGCTGCAGGCTGTGAGGAGCTGAGAGACATCACACGGCAGAGAGAAGGTGTCACCACAGACACCGCGCTCCAGAGATGGCAGGAGCTCCTGAGACGTCTGTACATCCTGCAGAGCGCTCAGCAACGACGCCACATCCATGTCCTGCAGGGCCTGTACTGGGGCCACATCTGAAAGGGCCACACTGAGTCACATCACACTGCGCACCCACTACACAGAGGAGACGACACAGGAGGGGGAGAAGGGCACAGGAGGGGGAGGAGGGCACAGGAGGGGGAGGAGAAGACAGGAGGGGGAGGAGACACTCGAGGAGGAGACACAGGAGGGGGAGGAGACACAGGAGGGGGAGGAGACACCAGAGGAGGAGGTGACACCAGAGGAGGAGGGGAGACAGGAGAGGAAGAAGGAGACACAGGAGAGGAAGGAGGAGACACAGGTGAGGAAGGAGGAGACACAGGAGGGGTAGGAGACACAAGATGAGGAGGAGACACAGGGGGTGGAGACACCAGAGGAGGAGGAGAAGACACAGGAGGTGGAGACACCAGAGGAGAAGGAGACACAGGAGGGGGAGACACAAGGGGAGGAGAAGACACAGGAGGAGGAGATACCAGAGGAGGAGAAGACACAGGAGGAGGAGATACCAGAGGAGAAGGAGACACAGGAGGGGGAGACACAAGGGGAGGAGAAGACACAGGAGGAGGAGATACCAGAGGAGAAGGAGACACAGGAGGAGAAGACACAGGAGGTGGAAATACCAGAGGAGAAGGAGACACAGGAGGGGGAGGAGACACAGGAGGTGGAGACACATGAGGAGGAGGAAGAGAGACACAGGAGGAGGTGACAACAGAGAAGGAGAAGAAACAGGAGGGGGAGTAGAAGACACAGGAGGGGGAGGAGAAGACACAGGAGGCGGAGACACCAGAGGAGGAGGAGACACAAGAGGAGGAAGAGACACAGGAAAGGGAGGAGGAAGAGACACAGGAGAGGGAGGAGACGCATGAGAGGTAGGAGGAGGAGACACAGGAGAAGGAGGATAAACAGGAGAAGGAGGAGGAGAAACAGGAGAAGGAGGAGGAGGAGAAACAGGAGAGGGAGGAGGAGGAGAAACAGGAGAGGGAGGAGGAGGAGAAACAGGAGAGGGAGGAGGAGGAGAAACAGGAGAGGGAGGAGGAGGAGAAACAGGAGAAGTAGGAGGAGGAGAAACAGGAGAGGGAGGAGACACAGGAGAGCGAACATACACAGAAGGGGGAAGAGACACAGAAGGGGGAGGAGACACAGAAGGAGGAGGAGACACAGAAGGGGGAGGAGAAAGAGACTAAGAATGGGGTAAAGACAACAGAGGGGGTGAAGACAACAGAGGAGGAGGAGACACAGGAGTAAGGGGAGGAGACTAGGAAAGGGGTCGAGTAGCTGGAGTAAGATGAGACTAGGGGGGAAACAGGAGGAGACTAAATGAGAGGGAGACACATGAGAGAAAGAGGAGGAGACTAAGAATGGGCTGGAGACAACAGAGAGGCAGGAGACACAGGAGAGGGAGGAGAAAGAGACACAGGAGAGGGAGGAGAAAGAGACACAGGAGAGGAAGGAGGAGGAGACACAGGAGAGGGAGGAGGAGGAGACACATGAAAGAAAGAGGAGGAGACTAAGAATGGGGTGGAGACAACAGAGAGGCAGGAGACACAGGAAGGGGAGGAGGAGGAGACACAGGAGGAGGAGACACAGGAGGAGGAGATGCAGGAGGAGCGGAAGGAGACAGGAGGGAGACAATGACTGCACCAATGTGGTGGGTGTGCTGCATACCCGCGCCAAGCTGTGACAGGCAGTTGTGTATGATAAGTGACAGTAGCCGCCACTGTGCTGCAGACATTGAGTTGCTGTCTCCAGTGAAGCTGCGGAGGGCGGCGGGCAGTTCTACCCCGGACAGCTGCTCGGACAGCGCTTCGTGGTTGTCAGTCAGCATTTGGATGACCAGTAACCCATTGTAGACTGAGGGGAAGCACCTAGAAGGCAGAAGGTGATTAGGTACCGGTGGTGGGAGGAGCTCAGTCGGGTGACGCTCTAGACCCTTACCCTTCTGTGCTCTGCAGCTTACTGATGGCGCCGGGGATGGCCCTCAGCAGACTTGTAGCGCTCCCACTGGCAGCCAATCCGATGCTGGAGAAGATTTCCTTCATTACTTGGGCATCTCCAGGATTCAGGGCGTAGCGGCGGGAGCTTCCTCGCAGGTCACAGCTTCCCACCCCGGTCAGCACCTTCAGGACCTGCCAGGGACAGACCACAGGTTACAAGATGGCGGCAGCACAAGGCGTACGCCACAGGAGAGCTCAGCTACTTACCGCCAGGCCAATATGTTGGATGGCAGCTGAGGACTGGTGCTCCTGCATACAGCCCAGCACCGCCCGTACCCCGCCCTCCGTGGCAAACAGCACCCGCCAGTCATACTTGGACATGAGCACATAGGTGACCTGCAGACACGTGACCACCACCAGCCGCTCCTTCATCTGAGACACCAACAGCTCCACCAGCATCTTCACCATCCGTTCACTGCGGGGCAACAGAACCAGTGTTAGTGTATAGAGACATCCCCCACCGATAGACACATCCCCCACCGATAACGGGGACATTCCCCACCGATAAGAGACACCCCCCCACTAATAACAGAGACGTCCCCCACGGATATAGACATCCCCCACCGATAACAGGGACATCAGCTAACTTTACACAGTCACAAGGTCTTACTTTAGTGCGGACTCTCCTTTGGGGGGCCTACTTTCCCTATGACCCATCCGCTCCCACGTCACAGCCCGGTCAGAATCCTTCACATCCCGCTCCGACTTATGGCAGACGTCACGCACCAGCGCCCGGCAGCTCTCCAGTGATCTCTTCACCTCTCCAACTTCCTCACCACAGGGTCCTAAACACACAAGACGCCCGGGTTATAGACAGACCTGAGTGGTGACAAGATGGCGGATATGATAGATACAGCGTGACACCGGCAGCACTGACCCATCATACACTACACAAGGTGTAGAGCTCTTCCCATTATTCACCACACGAGGTGCAGAGCTCTTCCCACCATACACTACACGAGGTGCTGAGCTCTTCCCATCATACACCACACGAGGTGCAGAGCTCTTCCCATCATACACCACACAAGGTGCAGAGCTCTTCCCATCATACACTACACGAGGTGCTGAGCTCTTCCCCATCATACACTACACGAGATGCAGAGCTCTTCCCATCATACACCACACGAGGTGCAGAGCTCTTCCCATCATACACCACACAAGGTGCAGAGCTCTTCTCCATCATACACCACACGAGGTGCAGAGCTCTTCCCATCATACACCACACGAGGTGCAGAGCTCTTCCCACCATACACTACACGAGGTGCAGAGCTCTTCCCATCATACACTACACGAGGTGCAGAGCTCTTCCCATATTACACTACACGAGGTGCAGAGCTCTTCCCATATTACACTACACGTGGTGCAGAGCTCTTCCCCATCATACACCACATGAGGTGCAGAGCTCTTCCCATCATACACTACACGTGGTGCAGAGCTCTTCTCCATCATACACTACACGTGGTGCAGAGCTCGTCCCATCGTACACTACACGAGGTGCAGAGCTCTTCCCATCATACACCACACGAGGTGCAGAGCTCTTCCCATCATACACCACACGTGGTGCAGAGCTCTTCCCATCATACACTACACGTGGTGCAGAGCTCTTCTCCATCATACACTACACGTGGTGCAGAGCTCTTCCCATCATACACTACACGAGGTGCAGAGCTCTTCCCATCATACACCACACGAGGTGCAGAGCTCTTCCCATCATACACCACACGTGGTGCAGAGCTCTTCCCATCATACACCACACGAGGTGCAGAGCTTTTCCCATCATACACTACACGAGGTACAGAGCTCTTCCCATCATACACTACACGAGGTGCAGAGCTCTTCCCATCATACACTACACGAGGTGTAGAGCTCTTCCCATCATACACTACACGAGGTGTAGAGCTCTTCCCATCATACACTACACGAGGTGCAGAGCTCTTCCCATATTACACTACACGTGGTGCAGAGCTCTTCCCCATCATACACCACATGAGGTGCAGAGCTCTTCCCCATCATACACCACACGAGGTGCAGAGCTCTTCCCATCATACACTACAGGAGGTGCAGAGCTCTTCCGCATCATACACTACACGTGGTGCAGAGCTCTTCCCATCATACACCACACGAGGTGCAGAGCTCTTCCCATCATACACTACACGAGGTGCAGAGCTCTTCCCATCATACACCACACAAGGTGCAGAGCTCTTCCCATCATACACTACACGAGGTGCAGAGCTCTTCCCATCATACACCACACAAGGTGCAGAGCTCTTCCCATCATACACCACACGAGGTGCAGAGCTCTTCCCATCATACACCACACAAGGTGCAGAGCTCTTCCCATCATACACTACACAAGATATTGTCCTGTGCACTCTCACCTTCTGCCTTCTCACAGTCTGAGACTTGCAGACCTTCCAGCAGTAGCAGGGTGTTTAGGATGTGGAGGTCTGATTTCTCATCTGCGGTCTCGGGTGGCCCCTGGGCCCCAGCTGGATGGGGAGGGACTGATCTCCACTTCTTCCTCAGAAACACCAGGAGCGGCCCCAGGCTCCACAACTGATGCCGGGGATGGACAGAAACGGCCGTAGAGGTGCGAGTTCTGCAGATCACACAGAAGGCGGCCATGACAGAGATTACACAGGAGTCGGACCACCTCCTGCGCTGCTCCGGTGGTCACCGTCATCTGATGGAGAGTATCCTGCAGCCGAGAGACAAGGACCAGGTGAGGAGCGTAGGTAGAGGAGTGGGTGAAGGTGAGGAGCAGAGGTAGAGGAGAGAAGGTAGAGGAGAGGAGGGAGAGGAGCAGAGGGAGAGGAGCAGAGGTAGAGGAGCAGAGGTAGAGGAGCGGAGGTAGAGGAGCGGAGGTAGAGGAGCGGAGGTAGAGGAGCGGAGGTAGAGGAGCGGAGGTAGAGGAGCGGAGGTAGAGGAGAGGAGGTAGAGGAGAGGAGGTAGAGGAGAGGAGGGGAGGAGCAGAGGTAGGGGTGAGGAGAGAAGGTGAGGAGTGGAGTTAGAGGAGCGGAGGTAGAGGTGAGGAGAGGAGGTGAGGAGCGCAGGTAGAGGAGTGGAGTGGAGGAGCCGAGGTAGAGGTGAGGAGAGGAGGTGAGGAGCGGAGGTAGAGGAGAGGAGGTGAGGAGCCGAGGTAGAGGTGAGGAGAGGAGGTGAGGAGCGGAGGTAGAGGTGAGGAGAGGAGGTGAGGAGCGGAGGTAGAGGAGTGGAGTGGAGGAGCCGAGGTAGAGGTGAGGAGAGGAGGTGAGGAGCGGAGGTAGAGGAGTGGAGTGGAGGAGCCGAGGTAGAGGTGAGGAGCGGAGATAGAGGAGTGGAGTGGAGGAGCCGAGGTAGAGGTGAGGAGAGGAGGTGAGGAGCGGAGGAGCGGAGGTAGAGGTGAGGAGAGGAGGAGCGGAGGTAGAGGAGCAGAGGTAGAGGTGAGGAGAGGAGGAGCGGAGGTAGAGGAGTGGAGCAGCGGAGGTAGAGGTGAGGAGAGGAGGTGAGGAGCGGAGGTAGAGGAGTGGAGGGGAGGAGCCGAGGTAGAGGTGAGGAGAGGAGGTGAGGAGCGGAGGTAGAGGAGTGGAGGGGAGGAGCGGAGGTAGAGGTGAGAAGAGGAGGTGAGGAGCGGAGGTAGACGATAAGAGAAGAGGTGAGGAGAGGAGGTGAGGAGTGGAGGTGATGGGCGGGGTTGAGGAGCCCTCAGGTAACACTGCCTGGCACTCACCTGCTTCCCCCCATCCTGTCTGACAACCTCCAGCACCTTCTCCTGGTCCCTGTTATCCAGTTGGCGGATGAAGAAGAGAAGATCCCACCAGTCACCCTGCGAGATCCCCCCCCTGCTCATTACGGGGTCTCCACATCTCACCTCAAGGGGCTCTGAGGAGATAAAGCAGAAGGATGGGCCCCAGGCCCTTGGGCCCCAGCACACAGGGCAACATTTACTACTTGTCCCAGGGAAAATAGGGAGCCTGCCCTCAGCTTTCCAGGCCCCTGGTCACATGACAGCAGATCCCACTCACCTGACTCTGTGTCCATCACCCCCATCATCTTCTTCCTCATCTCCAGAATATTCCAGTGTCGATCCACCTGCAGAAAGGCTTTGTATGACAAGATACCCCAGGAATTACCCCTCACCAGAGGACTGTGGGTACATGTCAGACGAATGGAACACTGGGGGGCGGAACCCGGGGGCATACACAGTCCTCACCTGTACTGGGGGCAGAACACGGGGGGCATACACAGTCCTCACCTGTACTTGGGGGCAGAACACGGGGGCATACACAGTCCTCACCTGTACTGGGGGGCGGAACCCGGGGGCATACACAGTCCTCACCTGTACTGGGGGGCAGAACACGGGGGCATACACAGTCCTCACCTGTACTGGGGGAAGAACACGGGGGCATACACAGTCCTCACCTGTACTGGGGGGCAGAACCCGAGGGCATACACAGTCCTCACCTGTACTGGGGGGCAGAACCCGGGGGCATACACAGTCCTCACCTGTACTGGGGGGCAGAACCCGAGGGCATACACAGTCCTCACCTGTACTGGGGGGCAGAACCCAGGGATATACACAGTCCTCACCTGTACTGGGGGGCGGAACCCGGGGGCATACACAGTCCTCACCTGTACTGGGGGCAGAACACGGGGGCATACACAGTCCTCACCTGTACTGGGGGGCAGAACACGGGGGCATACACAGTCCTCACCTGTACTGGGGGGCGGAACCCGGGGGCATACACAGTCCTCACCTGTACTGGGGGCAGAACACGGGGGCATACACAGTCCTCACCTGTACTGGGGGGCAGAACCCGGGGGCATACACAGTCCTCACCTGTACTGGGGGCAGAACCCGGGGGCATACACAGTCCTCACCTGTACTGGGGGGCAGAACCCGAGGGCATACACAGTCCTCACCTGTACTGGGGGGCAGAACACGGGGGCATACACAGTCCTCACCTGTACTGGGGGGCAGAACCCGAGGGCATACACAGTCCTCACCTGTACTGGGGGGCAGAACCCAGGGATATACACAGTCCTCACCTGTACTGGGGCAGAACACGGGGGCATACACAGTCCTCACCTGTACTGGGGCAGAACACGGGGGCATACACAGTCCTCACCTGTACTGGGGGGCAGAACACGGGGGCATACACAGTCCTCACCTGTACTGGGGGGCAGAACACGGGGGCATACACAGTCCTCACCTGTACTGGGGGGCAGAACCCAGGGGTATACACAGTCCTCACCTGTACTGGGGGGCAGAACACGGGGGCATACACAGTCCTCACCTGTACTGGGGGGCAGAACACGGGGGCATACACAGTCCTCACCTGTACTGGGGGGCAGAACCCAGGGATATACACAGTCCTCACCTGTACTGGGGGGGCAGAACACGGGGGCATACACAGTCCTCACCTGTACTGGGGGGCAGAACCCCAGGGCATACACAGTCCTCACCTGTACTGGGGGGCAGAACACGGGGGCATACACAGTCCTCACCTGTACTGGGGGGAAGAACCCAGGGGCATACACAGTCCTCATCTGTACTGGGGGTAAGAACCCGGGGGCATACACAGTCCTCACCTGTACTGGGGGGCAGAACATGGGGGCATACACAGTCCTCACCAGTACTGGGGGGCAGAACCCAGGGGCATACACAGTCCGCACCTGTACTGAGGGTAAGAACCCGGGGGCATACACAGTCCTCACCTGTACTGGGGGGCAGAACACGGGGGCATACACAGTCCTCACCTGTACTGGGGGGCAGAACCCGAGGGCATACACAGTCCTCACCTGTACTGGGGGGCAGAACCCAGGGGCATACACAGTCCTCATCTGTACTGGGGGTAAGAACCCGGGGACATACACAGTCCTCACCTGTACTGAGGGTAAGAACCCGGGGGCATACACAGTCCTCATCTGTACTGGGGGTAAGAACCCGGGGACATACACAGTCCTCACCTGTACTGGGGGGCAGAACTCAGGGGCATACACAGTCCTCACCTGTACCGGGGGGCAGAACACGGTGGCATGCCCAGTCCTCACCTGTACCGGGGGGCAGAACACGGGGGCATACCCAGTCCTCACCTGTACTGGGGGGGGGGCAGAACCCGGGGGCATACCCAGTCTTCACCTGCACAGGGGGGGGGCAGAACCCGGGGGCATACACAGTCCTCACCTGTACTGGGGGCAGAACACGGGGGCATACACAGTCCTCACCTGTACTGGGGGCAGAACACGGGGGCATACACAGTCCTCACCTGTACTGGGGGCAGAACACGGGGGCATACACAGTCCTCACCTGTACTGGGGGGCAGAACACGGGGGCATACACAGTCCTCACCTGTACTGGGGGGCAGAACACGGGGGCATACACAGTCCTCACCTGCACAGGGGGGCAGAACCCGGGGGCATACACAGTCATCACCTGCACAGGGGGGTACTTTGTATAGTCACATGTCCTGAAGACATCTGTGTCCACACGTATCCCCCGAGTGCGCTGCACATAGGACCCTCTATGGGGCACAGACTGCTGCTCCTCCATGCCCATCACCCGCACCAGCTCACAGATGAGGCTACCCATGGCCATGCAGAAGTCAAACTGGCGCTGGAGGCGGATGGCGTGGCTGTGGTCCGGCCGGTCACTGCTCAGCTGGTCCAGCAGTGATGTCACACACAGGTAACGCTTCACCAACGAGAAGAGCTGCTTCCCTGGGATCTAAAAATGAAAGAGTTAATGTGAGGGGCGGAGAAACACACCAGAACATCTAGGGGAGGGGCCAAACATCCGAGAGGAGGAGGAGGGGCCAAACATCGGAGAAGAGGAGGAGGAGGAGGGGGCCAAACATCCAAGAAGAGGAGGAGGAGGGGCCAAACATCCAAGAAGAGGAGGAGGAGGGGGCCAAACATCCATGAAGAGGAGGAGGAGGAGGGGGCCAAACATCCAAGAAGAGGCCAAACATCAGAGAGGAGTAGGGGGCCAAATATCCCAGAAGAGGATTGGGGCCAAACATCCAAGAGAAGGAGGAGACCAAACATCCAAGAAGAGGAGGGGGCCAAACATCCAAGAGGAGGAGGCGGCCAAACATCCAAGAGAAGGAGGGGGCCAAACATTCAAGAGGAGGAGGGGGCCAAACATCCAAGAGGAGTAGGGGGCTAAACATCCAAGAGGAGGAGGGGGCCAACCATCCAAGAGAAGGAGGGGGCCAAACATCCAAGAGGAGGAGGGGGCCAACATACAAGAGGAGGAGGGAGCCAACCATCCGAGAGAAGTAGGGGGCCAACCATCCGAGAGGAGGAGGGGGCCAACCATCCGAGAGGAGGAGGAGGGGGCCAACCATCCGAGAGGAGGGGGCCAAACAGAGAGAGGAGGGGGCCAAACAGAGAGAAGAGGGGGCCAAACATCCAAGAGGAGGAGGGGACCAAACATCCAAGAGGAGGGGGCCAAACATCCAAGAGGAGGGGGCCAAACATTCAAGAGGAGGAGGGGGCCAAACATCCAAGAGGAGGAGGGGGCCAACAATCCAAGAGAAGGAGGGGGCCAAACATCCAAGAGGAGGAGGGGGCCAAACATCCAAGAGGAGGAGGGAGCCAACCATCCGAGAGAAGTAGGGGGCCAACCATCCGAGAGGAGGAGGGGGCCAACCATCCGAGAGGAGGAGGAGGGGGCCAACCATCCGAGAGGAGGAGGAGGGGGCCAACCATCCGAGAGGAGGAGGCCAACCATCCGAGAGGAGGGGGCCAAACAGAGAGAGGAGGGGGCCAAACAGAGAGAAGAGGGGGGCCAAACATCCAAGAGGAGGAGGGGACCAAACATCCAAGAGGAGGGGGCCAAACATCCAAGAGGAGGGGGCCAAACATTCAAGAGGAGGAGGGGGCCAAACATCCAAGAGGAGGAGGGGGCCAACAATCCAAGAGAAGGAGGGGGCCAAACATCCAAGAGGAGGAGGGGGCCAAACATACAAGAGGAGGAGGGAGCCAACCATCCGAGAGAAGTAGGGGGCCAACCATCCGAGAGGAGGAGGGGGCCAACCATCCGAGAGGAGGAGGAGGGGGCCAACCATCCGAGAGGAGGAGGAGGGGGCCAACCATCCGAGAGGAGGGGGCCAAACAGAGAGAGGAGGGGGCCAAACAGAGAGAAGAGGGGGCCAAACATCCAAGAGGAGGAGGGGACCAAACATCCAAGAGGAGGGGGCCAAACATCCAAGAGGAGGGGGCCAAACATTCAAGAGGAGGAGGGGGCCAAACATCCAAGAGGAGGAGGGGGCCAACAATCCAAGAGAAGGAGGGGGCCAAACATCCAAGAGGAGGAGGGGGCCAAACATACAAGAGGAGGAGGGAGCCAACCATCCGAGAGAAGTAGGGGGCCAACCATCCGAGAGGAGGAGGGGGCCAACCATCCGAGAGGAGGAGGGGGGGGCCAACCATCCGAGAGGAGGAGGAGGGGGCCAACCATCCGAGAGGAGGGGGCCAAACAGAGAGAGGAGGGGGCCAAACAGAGAGAAGAGGGGGCCAAACATCCAAGAGGAGGAGGGGACCAAACATCCAAGAGGAGGGGGCCAAACATCCAAAAGGAGGGGGCCAAACATTCAAGAGGAGGAGGGGGCAAAACATTCAAGAGGAGGAGGGGGCCAAACATCCAAGAGGAGGAGGAGGCCAAACATCCAAGAGGAGGAGGGGCCAAACATCAAAAAGGAGGGGACCAAACATCAAAAAAGGAGGGGACCAAACATCCAAGAGAAGGAGAGGCCAAACATCCAAGAGGAGGAGGGGGCCAAACATCCAAGAGGAGGAGGGGGCCAAACATCCGAGAGGAGGAGGAGGCCAAACATCCAAGAGGAGAAAGCAAATATCACTGCCAGACCCCAAACCTCTATAGGGCGTCTTCGCCTCTAGTATTTGGGGAGGATACTATCCCCCATAGTTGGTGAGGTCTCCAGCCTCTGTATCCTGTTGCTCTCTCGGCCTTTAGTATTTGGGGAGGTCTCCAGCCTCTGTACCCCGTTGCTCTTCCTCGGCCTCTAGTATTTGGGGAGGCTGCAGTCCCCCATAGTTGGGGAGGCCTCCAGACTCTGTACCCTGTTGTTCTTCCTCGGCCTCCAGTATTTGGGGAGGTCTCCAGCCTCTGTACCCCGTTGCTCTTCCTCAGCCTCTAGTATTTGGGGAGGATACTATCCCACATAGTTGGGGAGGTCTCCAGCCTCTGTACCCCGTTGCTCTTCCTCGGCCTCTAGTATTTGGGGAGGATACTATCCCCCATAGTCTGGGAGGTCTCCAGCCTCTGTACCTCAATTGCTCTTCCTCGGCCTCTAGTATTTGGGGAGGATACTATCCCCCATAGTTGGGGAGGTCTCCAGCCTCTGTACCCCGTTGCTCTTCCTTGGCCTCTAGTATTTGGGGGAGGATACTATCCCCCATAGTTGGTGAGGTCTCCAGCCTCTGTACCTCATAGCTCTTCCTCGGCCTCTAGTATTTGGGGAGGTTGCAGCCCCCCATAGTTGGGGAGGTCTCCAGCCTTTGTACCTCATAGCTCTTCCTCAGCCTCTAGTATTTGGGGAGGCTGCAGCCCCCATAGTTGGGGAGGTCTCCAGCCTTTGTACCTCATAGCGCTTCCTCGGCCTCTTGTATTTGGGGAGGTCTCCAGCCTCTGTACCTTGTTGCTCTTACTTGGCCTCTAGTATTTGGGGAGGTCTCCAACCTCTGTACCTTGTTGCTCTTACTTGGCCTCTAGTATTTGGGGAGGTCTCCAGCCTCTGTACCCCGTTGCTCTTGCATGGCCTCTAGTATTTGGAGAGGTCTCCAAACTCTGTACCCCGTTGTTCTTCCTCAGCCTCTAGTTTTGGGGAGGATACTATCCCCCATAGTTGGTGAGGTCTCCAGCCTCTGTACCCCGTTGCTTTTCCTCGGCCTCTAGTATTTGGGGAGGTTGCAGTTGTTGGTGAGGTCTCCAGCCTCTGTACCCCGTTGCTCTTCCTCGGCCTCTAGTATTTGGGGAGGTCTCAAGCCTCTGTACCCCGTTACTCTTCCTCTGCCTCTAGTATTTGGGGAGGCCTCCAGCCTCTGTACCTCATAGCTCTTCCTCGGCCTCTAGTATTTGGGGAGGCTGCAGTCCCCCCCATAGTTGGGGAGGTCTCCAGCCTCTGTACCCTGTTGCTCTTCCTCTGCCTCTAGTATTTGGGGAGGCCTCCAGCCTCTGTACCTTATAGCTCTTCTTCTGTCTCTAGTATTTGGGGAGGCTGCAGTCCCCCATAGTTAGTGAGGTCTCCAGCCTCTGTACCCCGTTGCTGCCCTCAGCCGCTAGTATTTGGGGAGGATGCAGTCCCCCATTAGTTGGGGAGGTCTCCAGCCTCTGTACCCCGTTGCTCTTCCTCGGCCTCTAGTATTAGGGGAGGTCTCCAGCCTCTGTACCCTGTTGCTCTTCCTCGGCCTCTAGTATTTGGGGAGGCTGCAGTCCCCCATAGTTGGTGAGGTCTCCAGCCTCTGTACCCCGTTGCTATTCCTCAGCCTCTAGTATTAGGGGAGGTCTCCAGCCTCTATACCCCGTTGCTGCTCCTCAGCCTCTAATATTTTGGGAGGATGCAGTCCCCCATTAGTTGATGAGGTCTCCAGCCTCTTTACCCCGTTGCTCTTCCTCGGCCTCTAGTATTTGGGGAGGTCTCCAGCCTCTGTACCTTGTTGCTCTTCCTCGGCCTCTAGTATTTGGGGAGGTCTCCAGCCTCTGTAGCCCGTTGCTCTTCCTCTGCCTCTAGTATTTGGGGAGTTCTCCAACCTCTGTACCTCATAGCTCTTCCTCGGCCTCTAGTATTAGGGGAGGCTGCAGTCCCCCATAGTCAGTGTCTTCCCCTATAAGCCGCAGTCACTTACCTGAGGGAGGTGGATGCCATCGAATGAGATGCAATGTTCCTCCGAGCTGGTGGTCTCCGCGAAGAGCTGCAGGAGTGTAAAGCGCGACTCAAAGTCCATGTGTTGTTCAATGCCGTCCTGCTGACTGAGGGACAACAAGACGTGGGCGCGACTCCCTGCAAAACACATGACTACCCATCAGGCCGAGCGAGAGCTCACAGTCACCCACATCACTGCTATCTACTCCCAGGAAAGCTCGGTGACATCCAAGATGGCTGCAGTACAGAAGGCATCACAGAGATTCCGCACAACTAGATGGGACCATTCAGGGGGCTGGGAAAGCAGGTGACTCCTCCCCCCCCCCCCCCCCCCCCCCGAGGGTTATCCAAGAACAAGTTCCTTAACATGTGACTCTACCATCTACCCATCATGCAGTGCAGGACCCCAGAGCCCCTCCCACCTGCATCATGTGATTCCAACATCCAGTTCTACCATCCACCCATCATGCAGTGCAGAACCCCGGAGCCCCTCCCACCTGCATCATGTGACTCTACCATCTACCCATCATGCAAGGCAGGAGCTCAGAGCCCCCACATATGCATCATGTGACTCTACCATCTACTTATCATGCAGTGCAGGACCCCAGAGCCCCTCCCACGTGCATCATGTGACTCTACCATCTACCCATCATGCAATGCAGGACCCCAGAGCCCCTCCCACGTGCATTTCTAACTGTAATTTGTTTTCCCTTAGTCCTAACAGTGGCACATATGGGGTATTTTGCCCCATGGAACTGGTTAGGACCGGTGGAATTTTAATGACACCTAGCAAGTAATTAAGTCTTTAGACCCTCCCACCCTCTCCATATAAGGGGGAGAAACACCCAGCCCCCTTGTGTTATAGCAAGTAAAGAAAAAAAAACATACAGAAAATATTTAGAGAGGGATTGTTGTGCCTCTGTTAGGACTAAGGGAAAACAAATTATTGTTAAAAATTAACAATTCCCTTGCAGATGAGTTCCAACAGAACCGAGCTTCTCTCTGCAAAAGAAGTAGCTACTGCTCTGGTAGAGGGGGCTTTAACAAATTCAGGGGGCTCCAGACCCTGAGAGACATGAGACTCCCGAATAGCTTCCTTAATCCAGCGACTGATAGTTGGTTTGGAAGCCTTGTGGCCCTTACGGGCACTAGAAAAAACGATAAGAAGGTTTTCATCCTTACCGAACTCCTTGGATCGATCCAGGTAAATCCGAAGACATCTCGATAGGTCGAGGCTGAGACGAGGGGAGAGGAGCTAACACAGGAAGAGAAACAACCTGGTTAATATATGTAAAAGTTGGCACTTTAGGAATGAAGGATGGCAAAAACTTCAAAAGAACCCGGTCCAGGAGGAACTGAGTGTAGGGCTCAAATGCTGAGAAGGCTTGGAGTTCTCAGACTCGTTTTGCAGAGGTGATGGCCAACAGGAAGGTAATCTTCAAGGTGAGATGTTTAAGATCCACCTCCTCCAAAGGCTCGAAGGGGGGAGATGATAACCCCCTGAGCATGACTGATAGATCCCAAGCAGGGATAGGTTGAATGATTGTAGGCTTGATTCTAGAAGCTCCTTTAAGGAATCTTCTAACCAGGGGATCTTGAGAAAGAGACCTGTGGAGAAAAGCTAAGATGGCAGAAACTTGCACTCTTAGGGTGGAAGGAGATAACCCCTTGTCTAATCCGTCTTGTAGAAACTGAAGAACTGCAGAAGTGGCAGGATTCTTGGCTGATAGATGACGTAGCTGGCACCAAGATGAGAATATATTCCATATACTTTTATAGGATCTTGACGTAGCTTCAGATCCTGAGTGCGATAAAGTCCTCAAGACGGCCCCTGAAAGCCCTTCTACATGTGGAAGGGACTGGTCAACCTCCAGGCTGTCAGGTTGAAAATTTGGAGATTGGAGCAGCTGTGAGTGTCCTGACACTAGTGCTTGCTCTGGGGGAAGCCTTCAAAATTGACACAGACTCATCTGAATGAGTTGGGTGAACCAAGCTCTTTTGGGCCAGTATGGAATGATGGCTATGACAGAGACTTGGTCTTGCCTGATTTTCATCAATACCCTCGGAATCAAGGAAATTGGAGGGAAGATGTAGGCCAGCCTGAACCTCCAAGGGTTTGACAGAGCATCTATCGCCACAGGATTGTCCTCCCTGTAAAGGAAGCAAAACCTTTGCACCTTGGCGTTGAACCTCATTGCCATGAGATCAATATCTGACATGCCCCACCTGAGCGAAATCTCCTTGAAGATGTCTGGATGAAGAGACCACTCTCTGGTAGGAAGACCTCTGCTCAGGCGATCCGCAATCACATTGTGAGTGCCCTGGATGTGGATGGCGGACAAATGGGTGAGGTTAATTTCTGTCCAATCTAGAATCACACCTATCTCTCTCAGGAGACTTTGTGCCTCATGCCTCCCTGCTTCTTGATATAGAGAACAGCCGTCATGCTGTCTGATTGAACCTTCACCACCTTTCCTTGGATGTAAGGCACAAAGTGGAGTAGGGCTAACCTGATGGCCCTGATTTCTAGGAGATTTGAAGAAAACCTTTTCTCCTGGGGTGACCAGGACAAGGGCGCTCCCCAGCCTACAAGGGATGCGTCTGTGGTAAGTATGATCCAATCGGGTTGGATCAGGGATCTGCCGTCCTGGAGATGACTCCACCATCTCAGAGAGGACCGGACTAGAGGAGGCTGGGAGGCTAATTCTTCCGCCTGAAGCGGACGTAGGTGCCATAATGCCCAAGGAATCGATTCCGCGGTTGCTGACATTAGTCCCAACATTCCCATTAGATAACGGAGGGTTACCCTCCTGGGAACTAAGAGAGATTGGGCTGTTTCCTGAACTCGCAGATTCCTTTCAGGAGTTAGATGAATAGTCATGGCTACCGAGTCTATCAGGAACCCCAGGAATCTCACTGAGGTGGCTGGTTGAAGATTGGACTTGTTCCAAATGATTATCCATCCTAGTTGATGGAGGAAGGAAACAGCTGTTTGAATATGTTGGGACAGGATCGCTTGAGAAGAGGCTTTGAGAAGCCAATCGTCTAGATAAGGGACTATACATAGTCCCTGAAGTCTTAGAGATGCCACCACAGAAACTACCACTTTGGTAAAGGTGTATGGGGACGAAGAAATTCCAAATGGGAGGGCAGCGAACTGATGTACTTTAACACTCCCTGAATTTGGACAGCGATCCTTAAGAATCTTCTGGACCCAAAATGGAAGGGAATATGAAGGTAAGCATCCTTGAGGTCCAAGGTTGCCAGGAAGTCCCCTGGCATGAGAAGATTGATGACAGACTGTATTGTTTCCATCTGGAAACGTTTGCGTCTGATAGACCGGTTGAAAACCCTTAGGTCTATTATCATTCTCCGGTCCCCAGTGACTTTGGGGACCAAGAACACAGGAGAATAGATTCCTGCTCCTTAAGAGAAACGTCTTCTAGGGAACCCTTTTGGAGATATTCTAGCATGTATTCTTCCAAAACTGTTTGTTTGTTGGGAGGTAAAAGTCTGGTCCTGACAAACTTGTCTGGAGGAATGCTGTCTAACTCTACCTTGTACCCTTCTGAAATTATCCGAAGGACCCAAGGGTCCTAAATATGAGCTTCCCAGGAAGACAGGAAATGCTGAAGGTGACCGCCCACAGGAATGGAAGGGGAAGGGAGTTGAGACAGAACGGGAGCACTGGCAACAATTCAAGAGCCTCGGAGAGAACCGTAGTCAGGGCGATGAGGACTTTCAGCCCTTGGAACCCCTGGAGCGTCTAGTGCCCATTTGTCTTTGGGACCCCAATCTTTTTGGGTTTGGTTTTGGGAGCCTGATCTGGCTCCATACCTTTTGCCTCGACCACGAAAGGACTGCTGAGGAAGAGATTTTCCCTTCCTATCAGACAGCCTCTCCATAATGCGGTTGAGTTCGGTCTCAAACAATGCCAGGCTCATAGGAGATAGCAGACAGAGTATGCTTAGAGGACATATCTGACCTCCAAGGTTTAAGCCACAGAGGGTGACGGCCGGCAGCAGAGAGAGACATGGATTTTGCAGCAAGCTTTAATTGCTGGGAAGCAGCATCACAAAGGAAGTCAATCGCTAAACTAGCGGTCTTACAGGAGGCAAGGATGTCATCTCTTGAGACCCCATGGTCCAAGTCAGACTGGATCTGAGAAAAACGGTTTCTCAAAAATCTAGCTACCTCAGTAGAAGAAATAGCTACCCAGGCAGCAGATGAGGCAGTAGAGTAAGAGCGCCTGAAGGCGCAGTCGGCCTTGTGATCCATAGGATCCTGGAGACTCGAACCATCATCAGATGGCACCAGGGTCCCCTTGGATAGTTTAGAGATGGCCAAATCCACCTTAGGAATAGGTCCCCAGGAAGACACCTGGTCCTCCTGAATAGGAAACATACTTCAACATCATGGTCCCCTGACCTGAAGGATCTAAGCAGCCGATGGGTCTTTTCAGGAAAAAACATATACTGGAATTTATCCTCTTCCTCAGACGACAAAGATTGAGAGTCTTCCCAAGCAGCTCCCCCCGACACCTCCATGGACCTATGCGGAGACGATGGTCTGGCATGTTTGGAGGACACAAGCTGTTTTAACTCTTCAATGGAGGTCCCCATGGTAGACATGTTTGATTTTTAGCACGGCAGGACAGGTAATGGGAGTATTGATAGTCATCCTCCATAAGCCCCAGGCAGTCATGGCACTGGAGATGTTTTTCTAGAGGAAGCATCCCTGGACCTGTCCGCAGAAGACATGCTCTGAAAAGAATAGCAAGAATGATTAACAGAGGGGGGAAAGAAACAGAAAAATATAAAAAAAAATTCCCTGACAAAAAAAGTTTTACCGAACAATAAGCTGCTATAATATTAATAGCAAGGCTATAGCACTAAGGACTCAAGGTAAGTGACAACAAGGAACTTGCAGCACCGCTCCAGGAGACCAAGTGGGAGGTACAGGAACCTAAACTATAGTTTATTAAAATAAGAAGAAAAAGAGTCCACACAGCTATCCTGGCCATAGCCAGGAGGTAGGAACACATTTATAGGCAGGGAAACCTTAGCTTTGATGCCTAGAACAAGAAATATTTAGGAGCCCCAAAACCGGAAATGACATTGCGGGAGCTCCAACCCGCCCCCGACACAAACGCAGCGCGCGCAGCGCAGGGAAACAGAGCCGGGGACGCAGTCCTAAAGGATAGAGGCGGCATACGCCGCAAGTGCCGACACAGAGGAGGACACCGGCACAAGAGATAGAAAAGTACTTGCTGGGTCACAGGCAATAAACAGTAGGGGGGTCCCAGAGGACCCACCACCGATCCTAACACTGTCCATGAGGACAGAAAAAAAACACATGGGGGCTGGATGTTTCTCCCCCTTATATGGAGAGGGTGGGAGGGTCTAAAGACTTGCTTGCTAGGTGTCATTACAATTCCACCGGTCCTAACCAGTCCACGGGCGAAATACTCCATATGTGCCACTGGTTAGGATGTAAGGGAACATGCAGTTCTGTAATAGATGTTTCTATGGTTTCCTTCCATGTAAAAAGATGATTAATTTAGGAGGCCCCTCCCCATCTGTTTTCCCCCTCTGCTCCTTCCGGTATCTGCTCTGGACCCCTCCCATCGTGTGATGACTTTGAACAAAGAAAGCCCGGGAAAGTTACAGGAAGTGGAGTGCCATGAGGACAAGGCACATTCCTCATGATATTTGCACACTCCCTAAATGCTAGAACATCCTCTAGCATGTTAATGACAAAGGTGATATAAGCTTAAACGATTTGAAATAAAGCGAGTGGACAGCACACAGAACGCTAAAGCACAATGGCTCTGTCTGATTTATTTCTCTATGCTTCGGTATATACCACAGATGTCGCCCAAAGTCGTGAGGCTGGATTATAGGCCTCATGTGCAGGTCAGGTCGCAGTCAGACCAGATGATGGAACAAAGACGGACGCAGATGGGATTTGATCGACTCCAGGCGTCTGGGAGGACATACTTGTACCTAGCCAAAAGCACCCATGTCTCCCCTTTGTTTTCACATGCTGATCTAGCTAACTTGCATGTGACCTAACAGAGAAAGACAGATAAATTCTCGTCCAGCCAATTACCCATGTATAAGATATCATAATGTATCTATCTTACTGCCCGAGTGTGTATGAAGTGTGTGTGAGTGAATAAGTGGTATTGGGACTGTTCATTGGGGAGTTGAGTTGCGGAGTACGTTGTCGTAATTAATCATTGGGATGTTTAGGCATCATCAGAATGGTTAGGACAGAGTCATAAATAGATAAGTGATCTAGCACGAATAGGTGCTGGTCGCCTGGTATAACGTCATAATTAGAGCTTACCTAGGACTGGGGGTACAAGGGATTTTCCCGGCAATAGCAGACTTCTGGAACTTGTCCCATTATAACTGATTGAATATGTGATATGTGTCTTGTCTTAATGTGTATTGTTAAATTAGCTAATTCAGACGAAGAGGGAAAAATAACTTCCCTTCTAATATTAGATCTAATGTATTAGTGTTTTAATGACATCTCCTAAAAAATAAGAGTTTTTTTAGAGGGCTTTAGTTGGCAACAGCTGGAGGCACCCTAGGGTTTGTGGGCTGTTTGGAGGAGACAGAGGGGGCTGAAGAGAACTGCAGGGCTTTGAAATGTGCAGAAGTAATCTGATCTCATTGATAGAATTGCATATGGAGAGGAAGTGGGGGAAGGGAATTACACAGAGTTGTATAGAGGGAAAATGCAGTTTGATGGAAAGCATGTGGTGAGTTCAAAATGGAATTGATAAATTGTAGATATTAAGGTAGTTGCAAGTTTGAAATATATTGATGGCTGATGGGATAAGAAGGTGTGTATATATATATATATATATATATATATATATATATATAGCAGTGTAATATACAGTTATATATAACAGCGTGATTCTTG